>NW_021827511.1:22500-28563 GCF_006345805.1 Octopus sinensis | reverse complement strand
AAACAGTTTTCTTAATAAGTTTATTTAGTCTCAATTGTTATTTACGTAGCCTCGTTTATTTATATTTTCTCTTTTAACCAAAGCTCTTGTGGCTTTTACTAAAAGCAACAAGCAATTAAAACATCGGGAATCGGAATTGTTCTATAAACGGTGTAAGCCTGTCCCAAAGCACATATTACTTCTTTCTCTATTGACACGTCCACGTAAATGTTTTCATAACCAATCAACTGACACTTAACAACACCAACCACCATCACCACCACCACTCCTTGACACTCCGTTATTTCTACCTCCCCTAATGATCACTGTGGACTTACCAACCAGGGTAGAATTGGAGCTGTGTTTTTAATTTGTTTATTTTTAAATTAGCTCTTTTGGGGATCCCTCTATAGAAATCTGTTCTTCAAAGAGCCATACTGTTTCAAGGATCGTTCAGTTTATGTGTTTACTTCTAGGCAGACGATTCGAGACCCAATCGCCAGATAACCGTGCAGATATCACAGTGAGATCACTGTTGTTTCACGCGATCGGCCGATCAGCCGACCAGTCAGCGTCAAACTATCATGTGACTCGACTTTATATAACTTTCTAATGAGCTCTATAAATATATGGGGTCTTGGTCGCAACTTCAGAATGTTGAGGCATTTGCTCTAACGACTCTATTCTCATTTTCCATTCATCAGCTGTGCAGATACAATATACAGATTTTGCCATCATGAATATAGCGAGAGTGTTTTCCTAGTTATGATGGACTTCTTAAAGATTGATACGTGTCCGTTATTTTGTCCTAGGTCTCTGTAGTGTGCATAAACTTTCGCTTTTATTTTTCATCAACACAGAAAATATTATGTGCAGTAAATAAAGCTTCTGTTAATTATTCGTGAGTGGCTGAGTGGTAAGAAGCTTGCTTCTCAACCACATGGTTCCGGGTTCAGTCCCACTGTGTGGCACATTGGACACGTGTTTTTCTACTATAGCCTCGGGCCGATTAAAGCCTTGTGAGTGGATTTGGTAGACGGAAACTAAAAGAAGCCCGTCGTATATGTGTGTGTGTGTGTGTGTGTTTGTTGTTTGTGTCTGTGTTTGTCCCCGTCACTTAGCGGTTCGGCAAAAGAGACCGATAGAATACGTACTAGGCTTACAAGGAATAAGTCATGGGGGTCGATTTATTCGACTATAGGTGGTGCTCCAGCATGGGCACAGTCAAATGACTGAAACAAGTAAAAGAATAAAAGGATAATAGAATTGTTAATCTTTTTTTCACGCAGCCCTGGAAAGACATTTTCATTCTCCAGCAACATCAATGAACGACCACAACACAACACACGACAGTGGGACCACTTTGTTGGAGTGTGTACTCAAAAGCAACCAAGGTATTTAAGGGATGGTTCCTTTCATATTTGTACTTCATGATGACCGGAGTTTTTAAGGGATAAAATCTTCAAAGCCACAGTCGAACCAATTCTACTATATGGCTCAGAAACCTGGACGTTATCAAAGAAGCTTGAGAGGCGGTCGGATAGAATTTACACTCGCCTCCTTATGAGAGCTCAAAATCTCTCGTGGAAGCGTCATCCAACCAAAATGCATATATATGGGGAACTATCACCTGTATCATCTCTTATGAAAGGTAGGAGAGTCCAGTTTGCTGGACACTGTTGTAGAGCTGAAAACGAGGTAATTTCTGCTCTTCTCCTCTGGAATCTATCTACTCGCGATACCGGAGGGCGCACACTCTCCTACCCTGATGTAATCTCCAGGTATACAGGCATCCAGAAACAGGACTTAAGTAATGCTATGATGGACCGTGAAGTTTGGCGTAGCATAGTAAATTCCATTGTCTCGACCACGGTTGAACAATGATGATGATGAAGGGATGTTTTTGTTATAAGAGTTAATTTCAAGGAGCCACATTATTTAAGGCACCTCTCCGTTTAAGTTATTTCAAGGCAACCAAAGTGCTTACGGGATCTCTCAGTTAAGAGATGTTTTGACTATCTTGAAGTATTTGCAGTACTTAAGTGTACCAGATAAAGGTAAAGAAAACCCTATCAACCCCATTTTATTAGGTCATTTTTGCAACTGAAATTACCTTAATCGTCTTTGCTCTAACAAAATAAAGGGTTAATAATGCACGCATACAGAATACGATATAAGACATTAACTCAACAAAAATTATTAAAAGAAACAGTTACGATTACTTCAAAATAACCCTAGTTTCTAAGGAATTTCTCAATTTAAGTGTTTAGTTCAAAACAGCCAAAGTGTTTATGGGATGTTTCAGTTAAAAAATTCATGAAAGGCACAGAATTGCGGGATCTTCGTTTAAACGTGGTAGTGAAAATGATTAAGAGATCTCTCTGTTTAAACGAGACACTCGAACTGCATCTGTTTCGTAACATCATTTGTAACCACTGAACTGAGGCTGTTCTTTCAAAGTGAATATTCTCACGTCTATTAACCAGTCTTTTTCCGCCATTCTTTCTCCCTTTCTTCTTCCCTACTTTCTCGCCTTTTATTTTCTTTCTCACTTCATTCATCCCGTCTCTCTCAATTACATCATCTGACGGAAATGAGGGAACATAGCAACTATAGTTAGATTATTATTCAAAGCATGCTACAGTGTGAATCAAAAGAACCCAGACATTCCAGTTAACATCAATTACGCTCGGCACTTCAGGAGAAAGCAATACTTTTTGAAGGTGTTGAAATTGTAATGACCTCTGTTTAACAGATGATGACGGAGATGTCTCAGAGTGCAAGTTGTATGTAAATAATACTAAAAAGATAACAAAAGCATAAAAAGGAATAGTTAATGCTTCAATGTTGTTGACTTGAGGCTTGCTTCGATATAGTATAACATGATTCGACAGTTTTTCTGTCTTCGTCAACTGTGAACTGGTTTAGTGTAAAACAATGGTATTTGTTGTTCAGGAAATACCAATGACAGCAGAGAAATGCTAATAGGACTAATAATACCAATAAAACCACATCTGCTTTGAAATGTTAAACGGCAATTCAATAACATACATATGCAAAGTATTCTCCCTCTCGCTCTCAGCTTCTCTTCCTCTCTCTCTTTCAATATATATACGTGTGTGTGTGTTTGTGTGTGTCTGTGCTCCAGGATACACGAGATGAAAATGACTGAAACAAGTAAAAGAATAAAAGAATATACCTAGATAGATTGATAGATACATATACATACATACATATATACATACACACATATACACATACATAATGGTGGATGGAAGCACTCCGTCGGTTACGACGATGAGGGTTCCGGTTGATCCGACCAATGGAACAGCCTGCTCGTGAAATTAACGTGTAAGTGGCTGAGCACTCCACAGACACGTGTACCCTTAACGTAGTTCTCGGGGATATTCAGCGTGACACAGAGAGTGACAAGGCCGGCCCTTTGAAATACAGGTACAACAGAAACAGGAAGTAAGAGTGAGAGAAAGTTGTGGTGGAAGAGTACAGCAGGGATCACCACCATGCCCTGCCGGATCCTCGTGGAGCTTTAGGTGTTTTCGCTCAATAAACACTCACAACGCCCGGTCTGGGAATCGAAACCGCGATCCTACGACCGCGAGTCCGCTGCCCTAACCACTGGGCCATTGCGCCTCACATACATAATACATACATATATAATACACACATACATACACACATACATACATAATACATACATACATATATATGTACATACAAACAAACTACCCTGTTGTTGATGTTGAAATTCCAATGAAGGTACCTTGGATCTAGGTTAGAAACCGGCTCTTTCTCTATTGGCAAGAAATCTTGATAAGGTTTATAGCTCAAAACCAGCAGCAGTCGATGAAAGAGGAAATTGAAAGACAATGTTTCGTAGTTCCAATGAACCTTGGATCTAGGTTAGAAACCGGCTCTTTCTCTATTGGCAAGAAATCTTGATAAGGTTTATGGCTCAAAACCAGCAGCAGTCGATGAAAGAGGAAATTGAAGGACAATGTTTCGTAGTTCCAAGTGAAATGATTCGTAACGCTGTTGAATCTATTGGTCCGCGTTCAAGGCTGTGTTTTGGAAAGGGGTGGACGTCAGTTTCAACATTTGTAAACATGCATTTAGTCATTAGTCTTGTTTCTAAGTTCATAAACAATGCATTTATTGTCATTTGAAGAGTAACCACATTTTTGGGGTACAATCTGTATGTATGTATAGTACACTTTCAGCTTCACGTCAATTATTATTAGAGCAATATGATACGTACCAACCTGTCTGGATCAAATACAGCTGAACCTGAGATCTTGAGGAAAGAACGCAATCCTTAATTCATACCCTAGAAATGATCACAATATCTGGGACGATAAAACTCTGCAAGACCTTTTAAGATTTAAAGGATGGTGAACAAAGCGAGATGCCTTCCTTCACAACCTTACTACCAAGGAGGTGACCGATCAAAATTTATTCTAAACTAGCAGTATCGCCCGGCGTTGCTCGGGTTTGTAAGGGAAATAACTATATGAGCATTTTTAGAGAGTTATAGCCAAAAAATAGCAAAAAAATGCATTAAAAATGGAAAAAAATTATGGTATTTTTTTTTTAAATCGTTGACTCATCGTAGACATTTTTAGAGAGTTACTTCCCTTATATAATAGCGAAAAAATGCATAAAAATGGAAAAAATGATGGTAAATTTTTTTAAATATCGTAGACTCATCGTAGACGCGCGCTAATACCCAGAAGGGCTCGATATGAATCACGACTATAAGATACCCGGTTTTGGTTAAACTGCACCGCAAAATGTGGGAGTAGTTAGGAATCTAAATCGTAGGAGACAGACACACAACTTGACTTTTATATATAAAGATTAAAAAGAGAAAGAGAACATTAATTCATACATACATACATACATACATACTTGTTGGGGCACTGGGATATATAACACACTGCCTAAATATCAATCTTGAGAAATTAAGCTTCTCAAAACCAGAAAGGAGAAAAGTAATTCGTAGACTACAGATCCAGTCCATCACTGGAACTGTAAAAATCTGTAAAGATCTTTTTTCCAGAAGTTTATCATTTAAGTATATATGAACATGTCTAGATATGCAACTAAATGCACGAGAATACATACATAAAGCAAAACATACAAATCTGCACACATACATACATACATACATACATACATACACATACATACATACATACATACATACATACATACATACATACATACATGCATACATACAAAAATACCCTGTTGTTGATGTTGAAATTCCAATGAAGGAGCCTTGGATCTAGGTTAGAAACCGGTTCTTTTTCTATTGGCAAGAAATCTTGAAAAAAAAACTGAATAATAACATACATACATTTGGAAATCAAACAGAAAGACGATTACTATGGACAACTGCATCGAAACCACCAGCTCCTATATCCAGACTATAAGTTCACATTTATACCAATAATTGGTTCGCTTGGTTTTGTGACTGAATGCCCAAGTGACAATCTGGATAATGCTAGGGTCTTCAGAAAAATAAATCAACCAAGCAATTCGCACAATATAAATGCAATCTGTAAGTGGAACAGTTAAAATTTGCAAGACTTTTCTCACGTTTAAAATGTGACAGTTTTCGTTATCTACATTCCAACGATGGGGCCTTATATTTTTGTTAGAAACTAGCTCCTTCCCCAGAGAAAGAATTTAAATAATTAAAAACAGAAGAGAACATACATGCATACGTACATACATACATACATACATAAATACATACATACATACATACATACATACATACATACATACATACATACATACATACATGCATACATACATACATACATACATACATACATACATACATACATACATACATACATACATACGTACATATATACATACATACATACATACATAATTACATACATACATAACTGTGAAGGCGTATGGCTCAGTGGTTAGAGCGTCGAGCTTACGATCGTAACGTTGTGAGTTCGATTCACGGACCGGGCTGCGTGTTGTGCTCTTAAGCAAGACACTTTATTTCACGTTGCTCCAGTTAACTCAGCTGTAGAAATG
>NW_021827511.1:0-15000 GCF_006345805.1 Octopus sinensis | reverse complement strand
AGGGTTTTGCAAGTCTCCGATTCCGCCACTCTCGGCAGTTTGTGCTCATACCTCGTCTTACCTCTCTCTAGCCCCCACTTTTCGCACAATGTAACACTATCACTACCTCATCGTGTCGCCACAATTTGTAGTAGTTTTGGGCAAGTGTAGTGCATTCTTTCGTGATGTGGGCAATAGTTTCATCCACTCTAATGCAGATGCGACACAGCGAAGATACTTGCTCATTCTTACGGTTGACCCTCCAATTCGTAGCCAAAGCTTGGTCTTGCGCTGCCAGAATAGTGCTCTCCGGTCTCTTTTTTCAGTGTTCCTTTCTTCAGCCAATCCCACCTATGTTTTCCAGCAACTTCTGTTGTGACTGTGGAGGCGCACTGGCCCAGTGGCTAGGGCAGCGGACTCGCGGTCGGAGGATCGCGGTTTCGATTCCCAGACCGGGCGTTGTGTGTTTATTGAGCGAAAACACTTAAAAGCTCCACTAGGCTCCGGCAGAGGGTGGTGGCGACCCCTGTTGTACTCTTTCGCCACAACTTTCTCTCACTCTTTCTTCCTGTTTCTTGAGTAACGCTGCGATGGACTGGCGTCCCGTCCAGCTGGGGGGAACACATACTCCACAGAAACCGGGAAGCCGGGCCCATGAGCCTGGCTAGGCTTGAAAAGGGCGACCGTTATCGTTTATCTGTTGTGGCTACATGGAATTAGTTGTGTAGTTCCTTCTGGCGTAATTCTTCTTCATGTCCTTTTTGTAATTCTTCCTTTGTTTTTCCTCTTTTCTCTGGTTTTAATACTCCCTCACTCCCAGCTGACACTAGCAAGGTCTCCTTACGTTGGGATAGGTATCTCGTTAAGCTCCCGTGTTGGAAACGTACGCAGTCTTCCACACTTACCAGCCCCCTTCCTCCACTTGCTCTCCTCATATATATAGGCGATCAATGTCTGCATGCGGATGATGGGCTCCATGCATCGTTAGGAGCTTTCTTACCTTCCTTTAGCTCCTCGTCTCTCCACTTCAGCATTCCAGCGCCATACCGAACTACTGCGACTGCGCGCGAGTTTATTGCCGAAATTATGTTTCTGGCATTCATCTTTGAAGCCAATATTTTTCTCACTCACCACAGGTACTCTTCCTTTATCTTTTCTTTCATATCGTTGTGTTTAATTCCATCTGCCTCAAGTATTCCCAGATATTTATAACCGGATTCAATGATGATTTTTGTAGGTGTTCTATATTTACATCTGTACCAGTCTTTTGAGTCATGTTGGTAGCTGGGTACTGATACTTCCAAGAATACCAATCACCATTGGTATCACATTGTATTCTTAAAAATTACTACTACTACTACTACTACTACAATTATTATTATTATTATTATTATTATTATTATTATTATTATTATTGAGTGAGAGAGCAGTGCATGCCATCAAAGTGACACTGGGGTAAAATATACGAAGCCCAGTATACCCATCATGACTACCCGTCTGATAAGGGCACACCAGGCATTATTATTATTATTATTATTATTATTATTATTATTATTATTATTATTATTATTATTATTATTATTATTATATTATTATCATTGGATGCTTTGTGAAGACGGTGAGCTAGTAGAATCGTTAGCGCATCGGACAAAATGCTTTTCGGTATTTCGCCTGTCGCTACATTCTGAGTTCAAATTCCGCGAAGTCGACTTTGCCTTTTATCCTTTCGGGGTCGATAAATTATGTACCAGTGGCATACTGGGGTTGATGTAATCGATTCATCCCCTCCCTCCTAATCTCAGGCCTTGTGCCTATAGTGGAAAGGATTATTGCATGCTTTGTATTTCGATAATCTCTCAATTTCTTGTTATTATCATATATTGGGACTGAAATCTCGATTAGACGGCAGTCGTTTTGTTTTGTTTTGTTTTTTGGGTTTTTTGTTTGTTTGTTTGTTTGTTTGTTTTTTTGTAGTCCTTGACAACAATAACCAACAGATTCTCTTCTGGCATACAATTCCCAGAGAATGGCTGCTTTTGACATTTTCTGAGACCTTTTCTGAGGTATGTGCTATCATCTTTTTTTCTTTTTTTTCCCATAGTACATGAAAAAGACATCGATAGAATAAGTACCAGGCTTTTGAAAAAAAAATAACTACTAAAATCAGCTACTGGCCCCGATGGATTCCCGGCAATCCTCCTAAAAGCATGTAAGAGAGTCCTAGCAAGACCACTGCAGTTCCTCTTTCAGAGCTTCCTTGCAGCTGGCAAACTTCCAAGAAAACTGAAGGAAGGTAAAATATGCCCCATTCATAAAGGAGGTAGCAGAGCGGAAGCCAAGAACTATAGACCTATCTCTCTGACCTCACACATCAGCAAGGTCATGGAACGATAGTCAGAAGGAAGCTGATCACCTTCCTTGAAGAGAATGACTTGCTGCCCGACACCCAACATGGTTTCCGACCAGGGAGAAGCTGTTTAACTCAGCTCCTACAACACTATGACTGGGTGCTGAAACGGCTGCTCAACCACTCAAATGTGGAAGTGATATATCTCGACTTTGCAAAGGCCTTTGATAAAGTCGATCATGGAATGATATGTCACAAACTGCGTGATCTCAACATAGTTGGAAAACTGGGAGAATGGCTTCATGACTTTCTGAAAGATAGAAGTCAGGTGGTAGTAGCCAATGAGGCCACTTCCATTAACATGCAAATAGTGAGCGGTGTTCCGCAGGGCACTGTTCTGGGACCACTACTGTTCATAATGGCCCTCTCAGACATGCCCTCAGCCACGCAGAGAGCCACGATCACAAGTTATGCAGATGATACAAAAGTTTCACAGGCAATACAGAACCCTGAGGACACTAAACACCTGCAATGTGAGCTGGACAAAATATACAAGTGGGCCGAAAAGAATAGCATGCAGTTCAATGCTGAAAAGTTTCAAGCTCTATACTATCAGCATGCAAAACTAAATGCAATACCCAATGAATACACTGGACCCGGAGGAATAGCAATCCCAGAGGCACAATCAGTGCGTGACCTGGGTATTTACATGAGTGATGACGCGACCTTTCGTGTACATGTTGCTAAATTGGCAATGAAATGTAGACGACTGGCCGGATGGATCCTCAGAACCTTTAGAACAAGAGAACAAGAAACCATGATGGTCCTCTGGAGGACACTTGTCCTAAGCCACTTTGACTACTGCTCTCAGTTATGGTCACCATCCAGTGTCAAGTTGTTCACAGAGCTCGAGGCGATCCAACGTAGCTACACGAAGATAGCCTCTATGCAGAATGTAAGCTACTGGGAAAGACTCAAGAGATTAAAACTATATTCCCTGGAGCGTAGGCGGGAAAGATATGCCATAATATACATCTGGAAGATCCTGGAGGGACGTGTCCTGAACTTTGGCATCGAGAGTTACGCAAATGCCAGAACTGGGCGCCACTGCGTGGTGCCTAGGACTCCAAACTTGCCATCAAGATGTAGGACAAGATTCTGTGATAGCCTGGGCTTCCGAGGCTCACAGCTCTTCAATATCCTCCCGAAGAACCTGAGAGACCTGCATGGGGTGGATGCAGATGTCTTTAAAATGAAGCTGGATCTCTTCCTGTCAGGTGTCCCAGATGAACCAACTTCACGGCAGGAGGGGCAGATGAGGGCAGCTGCATCGAACTCTCTCATGCACCAAATGGCAGCTGCTAGAAAGCTTTCGTGAAGTGAAACCAAGTAGCAATACCAAATGGCGGTGCCCCAGCATGGCCACAGCTCATGGGCTGAAACTAGAATCAATCAATCAATCAATCAATCAAATCGATTTGTTCGACTAAAATCCTTCAAGGCGATGCCCCAGCATGGCCGCAGTCCAATGGCTGAAATAAGTAAAAGATAAAAGGTAAGAAAAAAGAATCGAGAAATCCGAATTAAGAAAAATATTTTCAAATTCAATGAAAAACTCAAAAAATATAGAACGGATACAATTTTATTAATTCCAAATACATTTATTGCTGTTGTAACGGAAGAGGAATCGTTGATGTTGAAGTGGTTGTTGTAATTCCAAGAATTATCAAAGGTAGTTCTTCGATTTTTTTTTGATTTTTTATCCAAAGAAACCAAGAGTTTAAAATATATTTTTCGTAATGTTTAAGAACAAAAAATATAACACGAATTACATTTAAAGACGAACCAAAAAAAAAAAGAAATTTACTAAACGGAGCACGACGTGAAATATGGCAGAATATGGGGAAATATCAATAAAATTTTATTTATTTATTTATTTATTTCAAATTGCAATGTATTGATCTTATATGATGTATTGATTTTGTAAAGAATACATCGATTTCAAACAAATTTTGATGGTGGAAAATATGATGACGTTTATCAAAACCAGACGTTAAGTAGTTTGTGCAAAGATGTTCATAGTATGTATCTGTGTGTGTGTATGGATGCTTCTGTTTATGTGTGTCAATGAGAGTGCATATGGGTATACCAGTGTGTGTTTGTGCGTGCGTACGCGCGCGTTTGTGATTTACTGGGGGTGGTTCGCTCAGTCTGGTAACCAGAGTTTGATGTATCAGTATTTGACTAGATGAGACACGATGAGACACGATCACAGCTACGTCCTACTGAACCGATCTTTACAAAAGGAGGAAAACATTCGATGTAATGTTTAAATAATAGCTCAAATCGTAACAATAATCTTCTTTGCTTTTTAATTGCGGAAAATGTTTTACAACCATAAAAAAAAACTGTATTCATTTAAGTAATTTAATTTTTAATGACATTCCACCGCGTTTTTTAATAGTTTGTTTTATTTTCAATTGATAAGTCTGTGATGTTCTGTTGTCTTTTTTAGTTCACTTTTTTGTTTTTTAAAGAAGTTTTTCGCTCAAGATAAACGGCATAATGCAAAACGCCCTTCTTATTTACGTAACCCACAAGCAGTTTCGGGAAATAGCTTCCTCTAAAGTAATGATAAGCGATAACTTCACCTACACCTGAAGCAGTAAGGTTATGTTTAAAGAGACCTTGTCTGGTAGTGTCTCTGCGATAAATTACCGAAAATCGAGGTTTTTTATAGCGGCTTGAGGAATCCAGGTATGTCATGACTCGGCCAGATTTGAAATTTAGCTTCATACTAAAGATAAGATCTCGTAAACTGATATTCATATACTCTTTAGAAAATTTAATGGGTTTCTTTTCCAGAATAAAGCATACCAATGGCTCGTGGTTTATGTGGAAAAAACTTTGAATCCTCGGAACGTAACCCTTCTCGTTATATACATGAGCGAAGAGTTTATAACTTTGAGAATATTGCCGAATTCCGAATTTAATATCCACTGGGGGTTCGCTTTCCTTGTTAAAAAGTGCCATATATTTTTGCGTGCCTCCGTGTGAATAACTTTTATATGTTTGTATCAATTTCAGGTAGGCATGACTTTCTGCGTAGACATGCTTGTAATGTAGAAGTCTCTTTTCCTCTAAACCATGTTCGAGGTAGAAGGCGTCTGGAGTTTGACCAGGATTAAAGTGGGCTATAACACTGAAAAAGGTTTTTTCTTTAAACTCATAAGCACTAATCCATTCCACTTTAAAGTCTTGTTCTCGGATGGCACTAACATATGCTGAAATATGTCTCTCTGGTACTTGATACTTAACGATACGCGATCCTTCGGCTGGAGTACCAATTTGAATGTCTGAGAGATCGTAATTGAAATAATCAGGAGTATGAAGATCAAAATTCTTTGCAAAATGTAAAATTTCTTTGTTGAATAAATTTTTGTTCTTTCTTCCAACTAACAGCATCACAAATGCATCAGCTGACGAATGTGTTGAGTTGTGGTGTTTATGCATAGACTTCAACAATCCTTTATGATAAAAGAGCATATCATCTGTGTTCATGTCACTTTCTTGCCAAATATGGCCATGTTTGTTGACATTGATCCCAGCTCCCATCCAACTATCGACATGTCCAACTACACGGCTTGGTTTCTCCAAGAGCATTCTTACTCCGGACGCGTTGAGAAGATGATGGTCGCCAGAATAATCCAAACAACGAGAAAAGCGCATTACATCATAAACGTTGGAGTGCCATTCAACTCTGGCATGTTCTGGTGGAGCATGTAAGGTATTGGACGGCATATGTAATACAGCACCGTTCTTCTTGTTTTTCTCATCATGGTGGTGGTTAGCGATGCTACCCTTTGTATGCCACATACCACACGGCTCCAGAATGTTCTTACGAACAAAATCAGCGTAGCCTAACTCTTGTACCTTCTCGATAATTCGTTCCAATATGACGTAACCAAAATTTGAGTATGTTGAGTGTGTACCTGGTCGATCGTGAAGAGGAAGGGAAATGACATATCTGATGACGTCTCTCAGTTCTAATGGTCGAGATAACTTCATGATGTCAGTTATGTTGGGTACACGGTAGCCTTTAGATAAATATACAGAGTTCAGCAGAGGATCAAACAGAGGTGGTTTGTTTGCGTTCCAACCAGCAGCGTGGCGCAGCAGATCATCAATTGTTATATCATACAACAGTTTGTCAGTATGATGAGCGCCCCACGGTTTCAAATGACCTAAAATTCCTCTTTTACCAAATACTTTATTTGAGAGCACCAATTTGTTTTCTTCGGCTAATTTCAGAATGGAGACTGCAGTAAACATCTTGGCAATGCTTGAAACCGGGAACAACGTTTCTGGGGTGATTTTGTGTTCTTTATGCAATTTCCCGTAACCTCTGGCATAAATAAGTTTGCCATGTCGTGATAAAGCAATCGCTGCCCCTTCGTACTGATGTTTGTTCAAAAATTTATTGAATGCCTCATCAAATGATTTATTGGTTGGCAGTTGATGATCAACACACACACCTATGGAAGAGAAAGAAAACAAAATCATTTCAATTACTGGAATTTAATTAATGAAATACAAATACAAAATCATATTTTCATTCATCCTAAGAAGCAATTCATCTGTTTATACAGTTTGAGTTCAAATTCCGACGAGGTCGACTTTGCCTTTCCTCCTTTCAGAGTCGATAAAAAAAAGAACCAGTTGAGCCCTGAGGTCGATGTAATCGACTTACTCCCTCTCTCGAAATTGCTGGTCTAGTGCCAACATTTGAAACCAATGAGTAAGGCTGTTGCTGTTTTTTTTTTTGTTTTGTTTTTTTTCTTGCGAGCGAAGAACAGTGAAAGGGTAGGAAATCTTCGTTCGACTCCATTCTTTCATTTATTCATATAAAAAAAACACACAAATTACCACACAAGAACACGAGGTTTCTGCCCTTGACATGTAGCTTCAACCGTGTTTTCTGACGTGAATTTGCTACCAGGTATCGATTAACCGAATTATCAATACTAGGATAATAATTAATATATTATATATATATATATATATATATAATAGCATATAAAGATTCATAGTATTTAATAAAAATTTATTGAAGATGGTACAGTAACTTATGATGCACCAAAAAAAACTATACTGATTTAACATACAGTAAGTGGGTTGATTATAGCGAGAAAGAGCAACAAGAATGGATAGGTTTTTAGTGTAAAATCGTTTCATACAGGACACCTCAGGTTCCGGTTTTATTAACACATTGACAAAGGTTACAGATATAAAAGAGTCCCACTCATCATGTGAAATACATGTAATTCTCTAGACATCCTAGTGTTTGAGGCTATACTCATGAAGTAATGTGATAATAAACAGATTTCTAAAGTTCCATTAAAGTTCTTTAAAATGGAGGTTAGTCTTATCACAGAATATTAAAAAATTTTGATAGCATCACAGAGAAGGTGACCTAATCCAATGAATTTCCATAGATATGATGAGGGATTAATACTCACAGAAGACAAATTTATGCATTGTTATTAGCATACAGAGAGGGTGAATTAATCCTTTGTATATATGCACAGATTCCAATGGTGTAGATGTAAATTCCAGAGAAACATGGAGATGAATTGCATATTCAACAGGCGATAAATTTTACAATGTTGAACACAATGAGGTAGGTACCAATCCTTGTTATAGGTACCAATGTTATAGGTAACAAGGATTGGTACCTACCTCATGTGTTCAACCATTGTAAAAATTTATCGCCTGTGAATATGAAATTCATCTCCATTTCTCTGGAAATTTAACATCTACACCATTGGAATCTGTGCATATATACAAAGGATAATTCACCCTCTCTGTAATGCTAATAACAATGGATAAATTTGTCTTCTGTGAGTATATTCCCTCATCATATCTATGGAAATTCATATGGATTAGGTCACCTTCTCTGTGATGCCTATCAAAACTTTTTTAATATTCTGTGATAAGACTTACATCATCTTTAAAGAACTTTAATGAACTTTAGAAATCTGTTTAATTATCTACATTACTTCATGAGTATAGCCTCAAACACTAGGATGTCTAGAGAACTTACATGTATTTTAGCTATGAGTACGGGACTCGTTTTATGCTGTAACCTTGCAACTTTTAATAAACCTGTCCTTGTATGAAACGATCGTACTAAACAACCTATCCATTTCTTGTTGCTTCTTCATCGCTTATATATATATATATATATATATATATATATATATATATATATATATATATATATATATATACTATATATATATATATTATTTGTATGTATGTATGTATGTATGTATGTATGTATGTAATGTATGGTATGTATGTAGTATGTATGTATGTATGTATTTATGTATACAATGGAAACACCTAGCATCAGACCATCATAATTTTGAAATAAAACCATCAAAAGCTTGTTTATTTTTGTTTTGGGATTTATTATTTGTGTTGCTTAATATGTTTTGCTAAAATTACTGTTTCTTTTCAGACATCAGAAAAAGGTAATTAAAATTCATTAAAATGACAGATCTATCGGACTTTCAAAGAGGTCAAATTGTTGGTGCTTGTATGGTAGGCGCTAGCGTAACGAAAACAGCTGAAATGTTTGGTGTATCAAGAAATACTGTCTCGAAAGTATTGACACCCTTTGAGAAACCTACTCGTCGAAACAAAACTCCGAAAGAAAACCAAAACTTTCAGATAGGCACCGCCGGACTCTTACGCGAATTGTTAGAAAGGATCACAAAAGTACAGCTCCCAAAATTACTGCAGAGTTTAATGACCTCCTCGATAACCTAGTTTCTACAAAAACTGTTCGCCGGGAGCTGCACAAAGCCGGATTTCACGGGAGGGCTGCAATCAGAAAACCACTACTTTCAAAAACAAACGTTGCAAAGAGTTTAGAGTGGAGTAAAAACCTACAGAACTGGTCCCTAGAGCAGTGGAAGAATGTTATTTACTCGGACGAGACATCCTTTACCTTATTTCCGGCCACCGGCCGAATATACGTGTGGCGGCAGCCAAAGGAAGCATTTGACCCAGACTGCATTCTTCCAGCTGTTAAACATAGAGGATCTGTGATGATCTGGTGTGTGCATATATATATATACACACACACGCACACTAGCATAGCTAGAGAGTGTGCCCCCCCCCGGACCTCACAAAAAACACATGTCTACAGCAGACCCAAAAGTACCGCCCCTATCGCCCCTACACGCACACACACTAGCTCCGCTAGTGTATATATATACTAACTGAATTACCCGGTACTACCCGGAAAAACGGGTGTTATTTCCAGTTCCCGTTCCCATTACACTGTTTCATGTCCTATCCTGTTCCCTATTCATTTCCCGTTTAAATATTTCAAATAGATTTACAAATACACCGTGACGTGGGATAGATTTACAAATACTGGGAAATAATGCAGTTGAATCATAAAATTAATTGATTGAAATGGTAAGGTAATATCAAAGTTGAACTGGTGGATGGTTGGACGGATGAGAGGGTTCACGATGTGCGAGTATGAAACGATTGATTGATGACCGATTACTAGCAATTTTGTAGAGCCTCTTGGTATACTACATATTTGATCATGTCCTCTGGAGCATAAATAAATAACTGATTTGGTTTGCTGACACTTGAGTATCCTACATACAGTTGGCCATAGGAAAAAGCAGGTTCAGAGACCTATCTGTAAAGGAAGGCATGGTCTGACATAAAATAAACAGAAATTTATATAAGATTATTATTATTATTATTATAGGCGCAGGAGTGGCTGTGTGGTAAGAAGCTTGCTTACCAACCACATGGTTCCGGGTTCAGAACCACTGCGTTGGCACCTTAGGCAAGTGTCTTCTACTATAGCCTCGGGCCGATCAAAGCCTTGTGAGTGGATTTGGTAGACGGAAACTGAAAGAAGTCCGTCGTATATATATATATATATATATATATATATATATATGCATGTGTGTATATGTTTGTGTATCTGTGCTTGTCCCTCCAACATCGCTTGACAACCGATGCTGGTGTGTTTACGTCCCCACAACTTACCGGTTTTGCAAAAAGAGACCGATAGAATAAGTACTAGCCTTACAAAGAATAAGTTCTGGGGTCGATTTGCTGGACTAAAGGCGGTGCTCCAGCATGGCCGCAGTCAAATGACTGAAGCAAGTAAAAGAAAGAAAGAAAAGAATTGTAAAAATTGCCCGACAACGACAGGCTATTTATTCATCTATGGAAGAAAATGAAAGACATTATCTTCAGTTTTCTTGTTTCAGTACATTGGTAAAATTTTAATAAATACGGTGATTTGAAAACAAATATAAAAACACTTTGCTCTTCACTTGTTAGTTTTACATCTGTTGTTGGAGATTTAAAAGTTTTGACTGAGCAGACGATAGTTAATTCACTAAAGCGCATGCGTTAACTGATAGGTAAAAATTCAGTAAACACACTCTCTCTCTCTCTCTCTCTCTCTCTTTCCTGCTCAGTGTCCCCTATCTCGCCCTCTATATCTTTTTGTTTCCTCCCCTTCTCTGATATCAGTCACCCTCATTGTATCAACCACCACATTTCCCTCACGCTAATACTTTTGTACCTTTCTCATTCTATCATATAATAGCCCAGCCCCCGTAGGGGGCCCACTAGCGATTTTTATTGAAATCAAATTAGCCTGTAATTGAACTGGATATTAGCTTAACATGTATGCAAACTTTCGTGAAGATTGGTTCGCTGATTTAGACCGTGAGATGGTAACAGACACAGAAATTGCCATCTATATACAAGATATATATGTATGTATGTGTGTGTGTGTGTGTGTGTGTGTGTGTGTGTGGAGGCGCAATGACCCAGTGGTTAGGGCATCGGACTCGCGGTCGTAGGATCGCGGTTTCGATTCCCAGACCGGGCATTGTGAGTGTTTATTGAGCGAAAACACCTAAAACTCCACGAGGCTCTGGCAGGGAGGGGGGACCCTACTGTACTCTTTCACCACAACTTTCTCTCACTCATTCTTCCTGTTTCTGTTGTACCTGTATCTCAAAGGGGGCCAGCCTTGTCACCCTCGGTGTCACGCTGAATCTCCCCGAGAGCTACGTTAAGGGTACACGTATCAGTGGAGTGCTCAGTCACTTGCACGTTAATAAATTAGTTGCAACGTCACTGGTGCCAAGCTGTATCGGCCTTTGCCTTTCCTTTGAATAAAATCGGTGGCATGGAGAGGGGAGGCCAGTATGCATAAACAATCTTGCCCGGACTTGTACCACGGGGGGTAACTTTCTAGGTGCAATCCCATGGTCATTCATAATCGAAGGGGATCACAACATAGATAGATAGATAGATAGATAGATAGATAGATAGATAGATAGACAGACAGACAGACAGACAGACAGACAGACAGACAGACAGATAGACAGACAGACAGACAGACAGACAGATAGATAGATAGATAGATAGATAGATAGATAGATAGATAGATAGATAGACACACACATACATATACATATATACATTCATACATATACACATACGCACACGCGCACGTACACACGCACGCATACACACGCACGCACACACGTACACACGTACACACACACACACACACACACACACACACACACACACACACACACACACACACACACTATCCATGCAAGCGGTGGTAGGTTCAGGCAGTAGACTTGAAAACAGTGAAGAAACATGTTTGCTCTGATTTCGTTGACAGAATGTCAACAATGTCGGCCGCTTTCGTTGTTTTCCGTGTAAACACGTAAGACTTCGCCGCATCTCTTTGATATTTAACTAATGTTGGCCACAAAGGTTAAAGGGTCGGTTTCAAGTCTCCACAAGCTTCTCTTTGACTCTATTGTTATTATTATTATTATTATTATTATTATTATTACCATATAAAGGCGGTGAACTGGCAGAATCGTTAGCACGCCGGGCGAAATGCTTAGTGGTGTTTCGTCCGTCTTCACGTTCTGAGTTCAAATTCCACCGAGGTCGACTTTGCCTTTCATCCTTTCGGGGTCGATAAATTAAGTTCCAGTGAAACACTGGGGTCGATGTAACCGACTCATTCCCTCCCCCAAAATTGACTGCCCTTGGGGCAAAATTTGAAACCATTATTATTATTATTATTAATAATAATAATAATAATAATAATAATAATAATAATAATAATAATAATAATAATAATAATACGAGCTGGCAGAATTGTTAGCACGCCAGGCGAAATGCTTATCGGTATTTCGTCCGTTTTCACGTTCTAAGTTCAAATTCCGCCGAGGTCGACTTTGCCTTTCATCTTTTCGGGGTCGATAAATTAAGTTCCAGTGAAAACTGGTGTTGATGTAATCGACTCATCCCCTCCCCTAAAATGGCTGGCCTTGTGGCAAGATTTGAAACCATTATTATTATTATTATTATTATTATTATTATTATTATTATTATTATTATTTATTTATTTATTTATTTATTTATGGCTTACTTAGAAAGGAAAGTATGTACCCATGACATTCACCTACCCATTCTAACGTTCTAATATGGATATAGTCGATGTTCTGTAGTGCTTATAATATGTGCATATATCTGTGTGTGTGTATAGGTTTTACCGTCTTTAAAAACCGAGGAAGAACAGCTTGGATCAGTGTTTCTTAATCATTTTTAATCCATGGATCCCTTTGATTTCTATTTTATTCATGTGGACCCTCATAAACATTCGCTGTTTAAAAAATCCTATAATATTTTCATAATCAAATATTATTAGGAAATATATTTAAAAATTGTTAAAATATTTTGTGTACTATAAAAGTATGAGCAATTTATTGCTCATAAGTTGTAATAACAAAATCTTATCTGGATACCCAAGGTTGAGAACGACTGGATTAGATAATGTCGTACAAGCAACAAGTAAAATGGCGGATTTCTTACGGCTGCAATGCTTTTGTAGGTAGGATTGCTCGATCAGAAGAAATCAAAGGTCAAGGTTCAAATAACAAACAACAGGTAATAGAATCCATCCATCACCACCTGTATTTCATAAAGAAAACTTGAGAAAGATACCTCACATTATATTTCACGGTAGACCACCACAACCGCTACCAACAGTGCCGCTATAATCACCATCACCATCAACATCTCCAAATCTACTACCAACGCTACCATCACCTCTACAACACCAACATCACAACAACCACTACCGCCACAACCACCGCCATCATCACCACCACCATCACTATCACCACTGCTGCCACTACCACCATCACCACCAGGGCGCTGTTTTGAGAAGATCTTACACATTATTATGAATGACTTAGCTGCTAAGATTATTCAGCGTAAAATTATATTCTGTATACTCAATATGGCCGAAGGACAAAAATACGAAAATGCCTGTCGAGGTGTTGGGGTAGCTCTGCTTACTAAATACAAGTATGGCAGAGTCTCACATATGGAATACAGGGGGTGAGTTGATAAATCTCGAGAAATGGAAATTATTCTAACAATTACTAGAAAAAGACTTCCTCTAAGCAATCTTCGATTTCCTGCTTGTAAAGAGGAATGCTAAACCTTGTCGACCTTATTGGCTGTTGGGCGGGGAGAGGGGCTTCGAAGGCGCTTGGGTACATCTCTCTTTTTCTAGAATATATATTTTTGATAAAATGGGGAGATAATCTCCACAAGATCTGTTAATTGAAACTTTTGATCAATCTGAAGCAACGATTTTAGTAAAATATGCAGAGCTAATTTCGTGATTAATTTGAATTTACATTAATGATTTTTATATCATATTTAATCAATAGTTTAATTAGTGGGTAAAAGTGCGTTGCGTATCGAGTAGGTTGTTGTACTCACACTCGCTGGATCGTGGTGTCGTGGTTTCGATTCCCAGACCGAGTGGTGCATTGTGTTCTTGAGCAAAATACTTTATTCAACATTGCTCCAGTTCACTCAGCTCTAAATGAATAACTCTGCAATGGACTTGCGTCCAGTTCACGGGGTATGTTGCGATCTCGGTCATTTAGACGTCATGAAAACAGGGTAACCATCTCAATGAGTCCAAGGACTCGAGACAGACTTCAATTTTCAGTCACTGAATGAAAGGAACTACCAATGACCTCTGAGACTGGGATAGAGGTGCGAATTAAGTTATCCTTAAGCAGAAGACTTGGTCCGAATTCTTGCAACCGTGGATTCTCTTGAAGATATCTAAGGGCCAGATGGTGGGGTTAAACTAAGCTAAAGATTACCTCTCATATATGTATCTTTTATTTGTTTCAGTCATTAGACTACGGCCATGCTGGGGCACTGTCTTTAGTCGAACAAATCGACCCCAGGACTTATTCTATCGGTCTCTTTTACCGAAGCACTAAATTACGGGGTCGTAAACACACCAGCATCGGTTGTCATGTGATGATGGGGAGGACAAACACAGACACACACACACACACACATACATACATACATATATATATTATATATATATATATATATATATATATATACAATTTTATAAGTAAGGGCAAGCCTTACTTATAAATTGTTTATAAATTTAACCTTTAAAGGTATTTTTTAATATGCTGGCCATTGATAGAATTTTTTTCGAAAAATTCTATCCTATATTAGATGTTATATATATATAT
>NW_021827510.1:5000-28302 GCF_006345805.1 Octopus sinensis | reverse complement strand
GAAATTTGATTTTGACTCTTGGACTAGTATGTAAACACGACGATGGATTTGTTTCGCGTATGCAAATTTCATTCCGTATAGCAAAGTCTCATGCATATATTTTGTTTATTTTGATTATATTTCTACATATACATTAGGAAAAACCTTCGGCTTTGTTTATTTCATATTATTGTATTGTATAGGATTACCTTGATTTTTAATTTATAGGGTGTTATATTTTATATGTCTTTCGTATATTTTTCATTATTGCACTCACCTTTTTTTAAAAAGCAATGTTGTCAAAAATTAGAATTTTGATGTAAATATGTGTATAGCCATGGATATATATTTGTAAGCATGCGACTCTGTGTATGTGTAAGTGAGTGTATGTTAGTGCTTAAGCACACACATACACGACTGTATATGTATGTATCCATTCGAACTTGTGTATTTGTATACTTGTCTCCATATATGTCAATAACGTGGTTACACAGCTTGTATACATAATTTTTCTTATTTCGTTTTTTTCCTCACCCCTCCTTTTTCTTTTTTCCTTTCCCCTTCTTCGTTCCTTTTTCTCTAACTGATACTGATACAACTTTACGTCCCCCTTACTTAAGCTTTACTCCGTAAATAAGAAACGCTACATCGATGATTTTAACTTGCGTGCGAGATAGATTGCGTACATATATGTATGCATGCATTTGTGTGTATATTTTAGATTTATATTTATACGTCTGTATATGTATGGCGTTTGCACGCATCCTTCTGTGTATGTTGATATATATATGTACACTTTAATATGAATATGTATTGCAGTGTAATATTTATAATGCGTTTTAATTTCTATGCATTAATTATATTTTCTTCATTAACGTCAATATGAATTTTATTCAATGTAAGGTTTTTTTCCTCGAATTTTATAATTTTTATAATTTTTTTATATATATATACATATATTTTTGAGCTCATTTTTTGTTTATCGCTCGATGATTGACCGTTATTTCTAAAGGGCCAATCAAACAAGTCCATTTTTTTTTTAAAGGTGTAGCGTTTGTAAGAGTCTAGATTGAATTGGTATATCGGTTCCATTCTAGCAAAAACTGTCTGATGAACAGCAACGAGAAACTCAGAGTAACAGATTTTGTTGAATTTTCTGCTGCTTTAAATATAGTATATATATATATATATATATACACACACATACATATATCATCATCATCATCATCATCATCATTGTTTAACGTCCGTTCTCCATGCTAGCATGGGTTGGACGGTTCGACCGGGGATCTGGGAAGCCAGAAGGCTGCACCAGGCTCCAGTCTTATCTGGCAATGTTTCTACAGCTGGATGCCCTTCCTAACGCCAACCACTCCGTGAGTGTAGTGGGTGCTTTTTCCGTGCCACCTGCACAGGTGCCAGGTGAGGCTGGCAACGGCCACGCTCGGATTGGTGTATTATGTGCCACCGGCACGGAAGCCGGTCGAGGCGGCTGGCATCGCCACGAGAGTCGGATAGTGCTTTTACGTACCACCAGACCAGGGATCCTGGCTGGTTCAATTCGATTTCGCTTTCGCTTTCGCTTGCCCCAACATGTCTTCGCAAAGCAAAGGGGTTGGCATGGGTGCCTGTCGTACGGTCGGATTGGTGTATTTTACGTATATATATATACACACACAGACATATATATGTATATATATATATATATATATATATATGCATATGTTTTATTTATTAATTTATTATATGACGGAACGCACGCATCCATTTCTAAGTAAGATTGTTCTTGATATTAATAATGATGCGCACTCTTGACCTTTCTGTCCCCTCCCTTTCTCAGCCTTCATTCTTTCTCGTTTCCTTTTCTTCTATCTTAGAAACTTTCCTTCGCGCGAAAAGCAAATTAAATAAAATTTGAGATCTTTTTGCAGAGGGGTAAAATTGGTAACAAAAACAGGACAGTAACGACAGTACAAAATATAAACAGTAAAAGACAGGACAAGACAAGAAGGGCTGTTAAGCCGAATGAGATAAAGTATACGAACACTATTTTTGAGAACGGTGAAGGAGCAACAGAAAATGCCATCTACACTTCAAGGAAACCAGGTCGGAAAGACAGTAGCAGAGCTCTCGTCGCGGGTCAACAACGGTCTCATTCTTCCTTCTTTCTGGTTTCTTCACAACCATTCCCTTTTTTCTCTCCCTTTCTCTTGCTCCTCCTCCTCCCTCCTGTTGTTGACCCACGACGAGAGCTCTGCTACTGTCTTTCTGACCTGGTTTCCTTGAAGTGTAGATGGCATTTTCGGTTGCTCCTTCGCCGTTCTCAAAAATAGCGTTCGTATACTTTATCTCGTTCAGCTTAACAGCCCTTCTTGTCTTGCTATTCTCCTTGTCCTGGCTTTACTATTTATATTTTGTACTGTCATTACTGTCCTGTTTTTGTTACCATTTTTACCCCTCCGCAAAAACATCTCAAATTTTATTTTGCTTTTCGCGGGAAGGAAAGTTTCTATCAAAGATGCGTATCGCCTTCACCTTCGAAACGCAGAGTAGATGAAACCATGGTGACTGAAGAAGGGGAATGTTCCTTGTGTTATTTGTCCTGTACTCTATTTTTTCGTTGTTTAAGAAAAATGTCCAGTTCCTTGGTTTTGTGTTTATGTTTTCGTTTCTCATTGTGTTCGACGTTTTTTGGTGTCCTGTACCCATATATGTATGTATATATATACATGTAGAGGTAGGTACATACATATATGTATGTATATATGCATATGTTTTATTTATTAATTTTTATATATATATATATATGTGTGTGTGTGTGTGTATATACACACATATATATATGTGTGTATGTGTATATATATATTCTTTGTATCCTGTTTCAGTCTTTGTTTCTATATCTAGGGCAGGTACTACTGGTATCATTACATGTAATGTTATCTAATTTCTTTCTAAAAAGAAATTAGATAACATTGTATGTAATGATACCAGTGCTACCTGCCCTAGATATAGAAACAAAGACTGAAACAGGATACAAAGAAGTTGTGACAAAGCAAACAGGGCAAACACGTGGTATAATACCAACAAATATCAAGGAGTGATGTTTGTAGAGGCCACAGCCCATGGAGAATTAGCCCGTAGATTTAGAAAAGCTCTGAAGGAGACCAAATTCAATATTAAGATTGTTGAAAAGCCAGGGAACACCGTCAGATCACAACTATGTAAGATGTAGCCCTTTAAGAATACCATATATATGTATATATATATATATATATATATATATATGTGTGTGTGTGTGTGTGTGTGTGTGTGTGTGTGTGTGTGTGTGTGTGTATATGTGTGTATATCATATATTTTATCATATATTTATATATTTATCTATAAATATACAAAGCATCTGATAAAAGTCAATATTCAGTTTTTGGCAATGAATCGATATGCAAGTATTCTATTTCAGATAAT
Source organism: Octopus sinensis (assembly GCF_006345805.1). Taxonomy (NCBI): domain Eukaryota; kingdom Metazoa; phylum Mollusca; class Cephalopoda; order Octopoda; family Octopodidae; genus Octopus; species Octopus sinensis. The sequence continues at coordinate 24,861 of NW_021827510.1, read as the reverse complement.
ACAAAAATAACGTAATGAGTATATCTGACAGTAAGCTCATGGTATCAGTTTGCATATCATGAAATAATATTTATGTATTATTTCGTGATGTGGAAACTGATATCATAAGTTTATATGTGTGTGTATAAATATGTGTGTGTATATATATGTGTATATATATATGTATATATATATGTATGTATATATATGTGTGTATGTATATATATGTGTATATATATATGTATATATGTGTGTATATATTGTATATATATGTGTGTATATATATATATGTGTATATATATGTGTTTATATATATATGTATATATATATGTGTGTGTATATATATATATGTGTATATATATATGTGTATATATATGTATATATATATATATATGCGTGTGTGTGTGTGTATATATATGTATATATATATATATATGCGTGTGTGTGTATGTATATATGTGTGTATATATATATATGTATAATATATATATATATATATATATATATATTATATATATTATATGTATGTATGTATGTATGTATATGCACATATTACGCTTATAGATATGAAAGTAAAGGTACAGACGGATAGGAAAATAAGTTATATGAAAAGACAAGCTCACATACACAAATGAAAAATGAAACACATAACCATATATATATACACACACACATGTAAAAGCATATAAATACAGACATGCAAACACATGAATATGCAAAATATGTACATACAATATGTGTATATGTGCGTGTGTGTGTATATATATGTATATGTATATAAGTATATGTGTGTGTATATATATGCGTATATATATACATATATATATATATATATGTATGTTAGCATATATATATGTACATATATATATGAAAGAATGGAGTTGAACGACGAATTAACAAAATTCCTTTATTTTCGACATATGTTTCGAAGCCTGCATATTCCTAATTGCGAAGGAATGTGTCTTCTCTGATGTGAATTTGCTACCCAGGTATCGGTTAACCGAATTATCCATAACAGGATAATTCATTCAACTACTCAAATATACATATATATATGGATATATGTATGTGTATATATATATCTATATGTATATAGACATTTAAGTGGCAAATATACTTCACAATGTGTTGCAGCTACTGTTTATACCTCGCTCAGAGATTTATTGTTGCTTGTTTACACTCTTTCGATATCAGTGACTTTTCATGACTTGAAAAATCATATATATTTGCAAAGGGAGGCCTACTTTTCATCGACAACTCGTGATTGTCACACGCTGATGTCGGGTCAATACCCAGAAACTTGAGTCTGTGTGTATCATAGGTTGAAGATGGGAAGGATGGTTTCCCTTTGCAAATACTGACAGGGCACAGAAAGTGTATTATTTCGTGATGTGGAAACTGATACCATAAGTTTACTGTTAGATATACTCATTACGTTATTTTTGTATTATCTGAAATAGAATACCTGCATATTGATTAATCCCCAAATATTGAGTGTATATATATATATATATATATATGTATATGAATACAGTGTACAGTTAAACACATAAGAGGTAACTATCATAGGATACCTAGCACGCTTGAAGTAATAGGCAAAATCCAAACCACTATTAGAGATAAATTTTGAAGGGAATGAAAAATAAAACCATTTACTATCTATCTCCTGGACCATGATTTCTAGCTCTATATTAGCAAATAAGATAATTTGCTAGGTGGAACCTTCATTAACAGGTACGTCAAGATTAAACATATAAATACGGGGCAATGCAGCATGTGCCCTGTGCTTATGTATTATAATTTTTCAGATTCACCGTGCAAGCACAGTTTTTTTTCTTAGCCTGATATTTAGTAATTTTTGGAAATTTTTCAAAGAAATGCCAGCATTATTTTATTTGCTGCCAACAAAAAACTAGAAGGCTTTGTACCAAACTTTGGCATTGAAAGTTACTCAAACTGTAGAATGGGGTGCCACTGCATAGTGCCAAAGATCCCCAGCATCGTTATCAAAATACATGACCAGATACTGCAACAGCTTGGGCTTCAAGGGCCCATAGCTCTTCCAAAATGCTTGAGAGACCTGCATGGTGTGGATGTAAATGTCTTTAAACCAAAACTGGATCACTTCCTGTTACGGATTCCAGACAAGCCTACCTCAGGAAACACAGATGAGGGCAGCAGCATCGAACTCCCTCATTGACCAAATACCACATATTAGAGGAGGTTTCAAATAATGGTGTGGCTCAGTCAATGGTGGTGCTCCAGCATGACTGCAGCTTTGCAGCTGAAACATTTTAAAAATATTTAAAATATTAAAAAAATATATATATATATGTGTGTGTGTGTGTGTGTGTGTGTGTATATGTGTATATGTATGTACATATATATATATATGCATATATATGTATATTTATATATGTATATATATAGATAGGTTTAAGAAACAGAATCACCCACAAGGAACTCAATCATCATTGAATGATATTATCCACAATATGTTTATATAGGACTAAATATTAAAATTATCAAAATTGATACCTACAATTCTTATTCCAAATTATCAAAATTAATACCTTCAATTCTTATTACAAATCATATACTTTACATTATCTTGACTACGTGCATTTCATGACAACATATTCCTTGATATTGCTGAAATAGAATGTCTCTGGTTATATTGCCAATCTTCAGGTCTATCTTATATGAACTTATTTTGCTATTTACATCATATATTAAGACATGACAAACTAAAATTATATAACTAGAAGTTGTTGGAATAATTTTACTTTATTAAATAAGGACCAGAAATGTGGAATAAAAGTAGGAAAAAGAAATTTTAGTAAAAAGAAATGTTAACTTATCTGCATGGTAATTTTATCTCCATGAATTAAACATGGCTACCATCAATTGTATAACAGAACATTGAGAGCTACTTTGCAGGGGAGATAATTCTTATTAACATTTAAAAGTTCTTCAAAGGTATATTTTTATTATTTATAATAATAATAAATCAGGAGAAGCCAGAAGTGAGTGTATGATGGGAATAGACTAAAAAAAAATTAGACTTATATTAATTTAATCTGTCCGAGGACACATGGGAATTAGACACTCTCAAATGTCTGTTGTAATTCATCTTCATGATCATCATTATCATTTAGGATCCACTTTTCATGCTGGCATGGATTAGGTGGTTTGACTGGAACTGATAAGCTGGAGAGTTACACCAAGTTCCAGTGTGATTTGGCATGGTTTCTGTGACTGGATGTCCTTCTAATACCAACCACTCCAAGAGTGTAACGGGTACTTTTAACATGTCACTGGCATGGGTGCTTTTATGTGACACCAGCATTGGTCACAACTACAGTTTCACTTGGTTTGATGAGTCTTCTCAAGTACGGCATATTGCCAAAGGTCTCAGTCACTTGTCATCACCTTCATCAGGCTCAGTGTTCAAAGATCATGCTTCACCACCTCATCCCATGTCTTCCTAGGTCTACCTGTTCCATAGGTTCCCTCCACAGTTAGAGACTGGCACTTCTTTACGCAGCTGTCCTCAATCCTATGCTTCACATGACCATACTAGCACTGTCTTCTCTTTTGCACACCACATCTGATGCCTCTTATGCTCAACTTCTCTCAGGACATTGACACTCTGTCATACATGCACACTAACATCACACATCCAGTGAAGCATACTAGCTTCATTTCTTTCAGGCCTACACTTGTCCTCAGTAGTTACAGCTCATGTTACCCTGCCGTGTAGGGTTGACACTGGCTGATGCTTCTTGTCTGATACTGATATACTGCATTAATATTTCTCGCTCTTTCTGTTGCATTCTTGCCTTTATTGAACTCATAAAGCAAAATATGTTGAATATGCTCCTTTGCCACTTCCATTATAGCTTTGAAAAAATAGCTGTTAAAATCGAACTGCACTCTTCAGAATTTGCATTAAGAACAAGTACAAGGTAAAATTACTAGCTGCTTTTATAACAAGTTGATGCTAGTAATTTAACCCATGCCTCTCCTACTATTAGTTCATGCAATTGAAAAAAACTGCATTATTTATGGGATGACCTAATTGGAAAAAGATTATGAAGAAATCATTGAGTAGAAGAAAGGTTGATTATATGTAGAGGGAAATTTTCTTTGAGAATTATAGACAGATTTATAACAAATTAATTGATCTGTACAAGATGTAATTGTGAAAAAAACCCCAAAAAACTGACTTATGAAATACCCATGATTTATGTTTATTAAAAATTGTAATTAAATTAGTTCCATCATATCCTTAATTTGACACACTGAAAATAAGGGTGATGCATTTAAAGAATTTTTTTGATTAGGATATTGGATCATTTTGTTTAACAAATAAAACTACTTCACTCTTTGTTGAAAGATAAAGTTACAGTAGCTATTACAAAATTGCTGCAGATAGATATTATAGAAAAAATGGAAGATGTTTTGCTTTTGTTTATGCTATTTCAAGCAAGTTGAACCACTGCATAAAGGCTCCTACATTATTTTGTGTTATCCTGATGGGGGTGTGCTTTAAGAATTACTATTTAACAGTAATGCATGAACAGGTTGTAAATTTCTTCAGGAATGAAATTTTGTGTAAGTTGCAGTGTTTTCCCTCAATGAAAATTTTATGCTGAGATAAGAAAAGACAGTGTGTGTTTTGATAAAGAACTTTGTAGCAAGTTTGCCTTGCTATCAAGGTTTTTATATAATTAATTAACCTTAGTGTTCTTTTTTTTTTTTTTTTTTGTGATATATTAAAAGCAACTATTTGCATACCTAAATAGAGAGATGTAAATCACTGATTCTGCTTCCATTTTGTGATTTTTACCAGAGATTGAAGTCTGAAATATTGCTTTCAGCATTAGGGATTTACTTCATTTGAAGTACTTAACAATACAACTGTTTTAAGGTCATTTTACCATATCCTCTATATCACTGCCTCACTAACCACTCCACTTTTCTATATTTTCTCCATCTGCTTTAGCCATGTCATTCTCAGCCTTTCCCATTCTCTAATAAATTTAACTTGGTTCAGAATAGGTATACTGTATCCATACAGTGACTAAAAGTGTTGCCATCAGGATGTCCTCCTTGTTGGCAATCCTTTTCATAAAATACTGCCCAGGAAAAGATCCTTTGATGAATACATATTAACCCTTAGGAGATGAAAGGGCCAATCTATCAGCCGAAATGTTGAATGATGAAGAAGATTGTATTAGTTCATTCAATTTCCTACATGGATGTAGGTTTATATATGTAAAGTCATTAATTTATCTTTTATAACTTTTTAAAAAAAATAAGTGCATGCCCTTTGTAGGGCTTATGAAAAGGGCTCCATCTTCTTGGCACTGAAATTCCAAATAAGACTACGTCTTCAAAGGGTTAATGTTCTATTATTGTTTGTTATTCTTGTATGCAAATTGTTTGTTATTCTTGTATGCAAATTGTTTGTTATTGTTGTATGCAAATAATTACAAATGGCTTTTTTTCTCATTTTTGTTTTTCCATGTCACAGGTTATTATCATTGAGCCATTTTTTGACTGCTATGAACCAATGGTCAGAACTGCTGGTGGAATACCGGTTTTTGTCCCTTTAAGAATTGTAAGAAAATTTCATTCCTTAAACATTATATATGTGTGCATGTGTAAGCATATTTAAGTTGATATATGGAAAGCAGAAGGATTGGATTAGCACTTCTCTAGTTTCTTTATAATTAAGTATTACACACACTTATATCTATATATGAACAGTTTGTGTGTGTGTGCATGTGTGTTCATATATGTAGTTACACATGAATATATGCATATATATATATATATGCATATAACTAATTAGGGAGAGAGTTAGCCTAGATGAGATGCAGTTTGGTTTTGTGTCAGGCAGAAGCACCACTGATGCTATATTTCTGGTAAGGCAACTGCAGGAGAAATACCTAGCCAAAGATAAACCTTTGTACTTGGCCTTTGTTGACTTGGAGAAAGCCTATGACAGGGTCCCCCGATCCCTTATCTAGTGGTCAATGCAGAAACTGGGGATAGACAAGTGGCTGGTAAGAACTGTACAAGCTCTGTACAGGGACACTGTCAGTAAGGTGAGGGTTGGCAACGAGTATAGTGAAAAATTCTGAGTAGAAGTTGGGATTCACCAAGGATCAGTCCTCAGCCCCCTCTTATTCATTATAGTCCTCCAGACAATAACAGAGGAATTCAAGACAGGCTGCCCCTTGGAGCACCTCTATGCTGATGACCTCGCTCTAATAGCCGAGTCACTGCCAGAACTGGAGACAAGGTTTAGGGTGTGGAAGCAAGGTCTAGAATCTGAGGGCCTTAGGGTTAACCTAGCCAAAACCTACGTCTTAGTAAGTAGGAAGGCTGTCAAATCACAACCCACTTCAGGCAGATGGCCCTGCTTCATCTGTAAAAAAGGTGTGGATAGAAACTCCATACAATGTTTGATGTGTAAGCTATGAACACATAAAAGGTGCAGCAATATCAAAGGAAGGTTAACCAAGAAAATAGTTTTTGTGTGTGGCAGATGCACTGGGGTAATAAACTCTGAAGATGTACAGAAAACAGATTCCATCACATGCCAGGGGAAGAAACTAAGTGACTAAGTCTGTAGTGGGGGTGGTTGCTCTGATAGTGTAGTGACTAGAGTAAGAATAGCCTGGGTAAAGTTCAGGGAGCTCCTACCTCTGCTGGCAACTAAGGGTCTCTTGCTCAGGGTGAAAGGTTGACTGTATGATGCATGTGTGCGAACTGCCATGCTACACGGCAGTGAAACATGGGTCATGAATGCCGAGGACATGCGTAGGCTTGAAAGAGATGAAGCTAGTTGGATGTGTAATGTCAGTGTGCATACACGACAGAATGTAAGTGCCCCAAGAGAAAATTTGGGTGTAAGAAGCATCAAATGTGGTGTACCAGAGAGGTGACTGCGCTGGTATGCTCATGTGTTACATATGAATGAAGCTGTGTGAGGAAGTGCCACTCTCTAACTGTAGAAGTAACCTGTGAAATAGGTAGACCCAGGAAGACATAGGATGACTTTCAAACATTGGGCCTCACAGAGGCCGGGACCTTTGGAGATACGTTGTGGTTGAGAAGACCTGGCAACTAAAGTTAGATCGCAGCCACACACGTCCAGCCCTATTAAGAATACTCCTGATGCATTGGGCAATACAATATGCTTGAGAAGACCTGTTGAGTCAAGTAAAACCAATATCGTAGCTGGGGCCAGTGCCCTCTGACTGTCTCCAGTGCCGATGGCATGTAAAAAGCACCATCTGAACGTGGTTGATGCCAGGTCCGTCTGACTGGCTCCTGTGCCGGTAGCATGTAAAAAGCACCAACCGATCGTGACCGATGCCAGTAACTCCTGACAAGCTCCTGTGCCAGTGGCATGTAAAAAGCACCATCTGAATGTGCCATAGATAAATTCAGGAAGAACCTGATAGGCTTTTTTGAAGGTCTTAATCTGTCCATTACATTAGACACAAATGTATCTATAGTAAATTCTTGGTTGAACTTATTCCTTTGTGTACTTTTGAGATTTGTAAACAGGGTTTTTGCTTCCTTCATTGATGTGCAAATGTGTTGTGATGATAATTGGTAGTTACTTTGAGAAAAATTGGAGAATTGTTTGCCAAGGATTGTGGTAGCTAAGTTTGGAGAGCAGAAGTGATATCTGAAGAACTGCCGTAATTGACTTAGGGAAGTATGTATGTGTGTTGGTTTTGATTGTGTAAGATGTAAAGGGAGTCTGACTAAAATGACATTATGTCACCATCTTGTTATCTGTGCTACTTTAAAACCAGGAAGTGGTGTATACATTGAAGTCTTTTCCAATAATGGCACTGTGAACTAGTAATGACCAGACAAACTAGTTGAATTGTCTTGCAGTTCAGTGTGTATAAAGAGCATGTGGTTTAATTATATAGTCTATTTGAGCAGTGAGGCAAAATGTATGTTTATTAAATTTATGATGTAATTTACCTAAATTTGTATTATTTGCATATGCAGTTAACTAAATTATGTAATTATATATCTGTATTTTGCTCAGGTAATTAAGCGGAATTAACTGGGTGTCTGAGTGGGGATGTTTCTTCTCTCTCTCTCTCTCTCTCCTTCTCTATGCATGTATGTATGTGTGTATATATATGTATATAATATATGTTATTTGCACTGTTAGTGACGTCCTGTACCCATATATGCTTGTGTGTATGTGTGTATATATATATATATATATATATATATAATATATATATATATATATATTGGAAGGTTTGGAGATGATGTACAGGTATTATATATTAGAAAAAATGAGGTAATCAGATCGGATGGTTCATATTTATAGATATTTATTTATATATTACATTTTTTACATATATATCATATCATTCAGATCATATCATTCGGATTATTAGCGCTTTCTCCCAATCCAGTGGGGTTTTCAAATCAAATCAATTCCGTGGTGGGGAATTTGAACATTTTATAGTTTCGTAGTAGTGGGGAGGAATAAGACAGTATAAAAGGGTGAGGAGGAAGTGAGACAGAGAAAACATGTGTGTATGTGTATGTGTGTGTGTGTATGTGTGTGTGTGTATATGTGTGTGTGTGTGTGCGTTTGTATCTGAGAGGGAAGAAGAAGTATTATTTCCGTTGGCCTGCTGGACCTCCTGTGGTTTTCTAAGAATTTTGGCTCTCTGTCCAGTCTGGTGTCACTGAGTGTGTGTTGTGCGTAGGCTGGCCGGACAAATGTCATTTGGGGTCACACTTTCTATGATCGTTTTGTGGAGGTGTGTGTGTGTGTCTCTCTGTGTGTCCATGTGTGTTTGTGTGCAATCATAGAAAGTGTGACCCCAAATGACATTTGTCTGGCCAGCCTACGCACAACACACACTCAGTGACACCAGACTGGACAGAGAGCCAAAATTCTTAGAAAACCACAGGAGGTCCAGCAGGCCAACGGAAATAATACTTCTTCTTCCCTCTCAGATACAAACGAACACACACACACACACACACACACACACACACACACACACACATACACACACACATACACACATGCATCCATTTCCAAGTAAGTTTATCTTCACCTTTTTGATGCAACTCTCTACTCTATACTGTTTTCTTCCTCCATTCTTCTCTAACTCCATTTTTCTCCCCTTCCCTCCTTCACCAATTTTCGATCTGTCTCTCTCCTATCTTTCTCTCTCTCTCTCTCTCTTTCTCTCTCTCATTCGTTGCTCACATGTAACCAGTGTCCATCTATCTTTTCCTCACGTGACCATCTTTCTTTTCCTGCATAAACATTTAAAAGAGCAGATGTATTTTTCCCTCTCTCTTCTATCTTTTCTGTTTTCAAAAAGAAATGTTCCTCCCAGCAGTCACTATTTTCCGCTCATACTGGGCTAACGACCCTCCATGTTTGTTTCCATTCAATTTTCTTGTATATCTCCACTGTCATTATTTTGTTCCCACCTTTGACCTTCCATAAATCCTTAATTTTATTTTAGAATTTATGGGAGCAACTGTCTTTGAAGACTCATATTGTCATTGAATTCTCAAAATGAGGAGTAAACAGATAGCCAACAACTGATGAAGGGTCCTTTCTCTGTGTTTACTTATCTTCTTTTCCATTTTTTTCTCATTGTTTACATATTTGACTTGTTTTTCCCTCATTTGTTTATGTATTTCATGTCATTTGCACCGTTGGTGAAGTCCAGTACCCATAAATGCATGTGTTTGTATGTGTGTATATATATATATATATAATATATATACATATATGTACATATATATATATATATATATATATATATATATATATATATATATATATATATTCATAAAAATGGTAAGATAACAAAAGAAAGTAAGAGACCTCGATATTATGTAAATAGAGGAATTTATATGTAAAACTCGGAGTTTTATCATGGCTTCCGAATAATTGTCACATACATATTACATTTACAGATATATATATATATATATATATATATATATATATATATATGTACATATTATATATATATATATATATATATATATTATATATATATATATGTACATATTTATATATATATATATATGTATACATATATATATATATATATATTATATATGTACATATTTATATATATATATATATATATCTATATATATATATATATATATATATATATGTGCATATTTATTTATATATATATATATATGTACATATTTATTTATATATATATATATATATGTACATATTTATTTATATATATATATATATATATATGTACATATTTATTTATATATATATATATATATATGTACATATTTATTTATATATATAATATATATATATATATTATATGTACATATTTATTTATATATATATATAATATATATGTACATATTTATATATATAATATATATATATGTACATATTTATTTATATACATATATATATATATATATATAATATCTATATATATATATAATATATATATATATATTATATATTATATATATATGTACATATTTATTTATATACATATATATATATTATATATATATATATAATATATATGTACATATTTATTTATATACATATATATATATATATATATATATATATATATATGTACAATATTTATTTATATATATATATGTACATATATATATGTAGTATATATACGTACATATTTATATATATATATATATGTACATATAAATGAAAGAATGGAGTTGAACGACGAATTAACAAAATTCCTTTATTTTATTTTCGACATATGTTTCGAAGGCTGCATATTCCTAATTCTGAAGGAATAAGGGGTGCATTATGCCGCTTTCTCATCAGGAAAAGTAAGGAACTTATGTCAGCATCAAGATGCACAAAATTTTTTAGATGTTTGCCCACACGGAGCCCATAGCGATAGTGAGTGTTTCTTTAAAATATTCCGTTATAGGCAGTGACGTCAAAAATGGTTGAATGTAGAAGATTCTAGAAGGTTCAAGGGTTCAAAGAAGGTTGGAGGAGAGAGACCTAAGAATAGTAAGGTAAAAGGGTGCAGGTCAAATGAATGGTGATTTTGTTGTTTTCTTTTGTGGATGAGTGCCTATGTGTGTGTATGTATATAACTGCATTAATGGCTATGTGTGTGTAGTTGTGTGTGTGATTATGTGTGTGGATGAGTAGATGCTAAAAATAGACAGTGGTTAATTGACAGGTTTGTGTCTGTGTGTTTGATTGTGCTTACTATAGAGAGAGGGAAAGAGAGAGAGAGAGAGGAGGGCGAGTTATAGAGACAAAGGTAAAACACACCTCAAAGGGTTGGGTAGTAGTTCTTTAAGAGTATAAAAATTGACTATGGGGGTGATATATAAATTGGACTATATTATTAAAGTTCAAGGAGGTTATCTATATTAATCATTATTCATATGAGTGAAAAGTGTGTTTTTGCCAATGCATGCATCTAAAGGATTTCTCGACCATTGTATTTATTAAAGGAACTTTGGCAAACAAAATATGGAAAAGTTCAGAATTACAGACGCCACAAAATTTTCTGCCTTTATCAAACGGAAAGGAAACAGACAATATGGACCATTCCAGCTTGAAAGTTGTATTATTGTCCTTAAGACACCAAACTATTTTACTTAGTCCTGTGCTGTGTTGTTTTCTCTTATCTCGGAAAGTTGAATAATGGTTGGAGATCCTGTGGGCTAATTTAGAAGTAGTTGCCCCTATGTAGAAGAAGACATCGGTACCTGAAGAAATTTTGCACTGGTAAATGGAATTTCTAATTTTGGAATTGCTGGATAAGAACTTTATTCTGTTAGGGTTTACCTCCGAGACTAAGACGGAGTTTTTATTGTTATGATTGGTGTTAATATTATTGCTAGCATTGACCACAATACTATTCATATTATTATCATTACTATTAATTGTATTATCGTCGGTAATTTCCCTGACTATAGGAATGTTGGGGTTGTTGTCATCAATACTACCACTGTTATTATAAATGCTGTCGTTATTACCACTATGACTACCACTGTTAACAATCGATTTAATATTATTATTAATATTACTATTGTTAATGCCAAAGCTGCTATGAATGTTGCTATTATCAATACTATTTCTATTATTATTATTATTATTGTATGTTTGGTTGGAATTGGAAAGGGCAGTGTCGCTACTCTCGGGTGATGAGTCCTTATTTAGCAGCTTGTTATTATGGGAGGCAATGATCTGCAATAGATTTCTAGTGTTGGAGAATGCAATCCTTACCTTATGCGAATTAATAGTAGAGTAATACCTAGAATTCCTCGGAAAGTTTCTAGCTACGGCTTCACGGAACTGTAAAGGGAGGTTAGACGTGATTTGTTTCCCGAAAGGAATGATAAACCAGATATAGTTTTTTTGGGACTTACATTAAGGGGAGTATTTCTGTGTTGGAGAATTGGTGTTGGTTTACGATTGCCTCCCCTAGTCCGTAAATTATTTTTGTTAAATATGGTGTGTCGACGTTGTTAGAGCTGAAATCATTATTTACATTATTTCTATTTTGTGCATCTTGATGCTGACATAAGTTCCTTACTTTTCCTATAGCCTTTATTACTTCGTCTTCCTTTATATTGATGTAATCAATATGTATATATATATATATATATATGTATATATATATGTATGTATATATTTTTATTTGTTTACATTTTCAATATCTGTTTTCGATATAATAATTTTTCAGATACTCTATCTTCTAATTAGCCTTAAGATTAAATTAAATAATGTTTAATATTGATAACGTCTAATTAGCCTTAAGATTAAATTAAATAACGTTTAATATTGTTTAATATTGTTAATAATTATTGTTAATTAGCCTTAAGATTAAATTAAATAACGTTTAATATTGTTTAATATTGTTAATAATTTTTCAGATACTCTATCTTCTAATTAGCCTTAAGATTAAATTACATAACGTTTAATATTACCTACACTCTAATATAATTTTTGTTTGTTTACATTTTCAATATCTGTTCTCCATATAATAATTTTTCAGATACTCTATCTTCTAATTAGCCTTAAGATTAAATTAAATAACGTTTAATATTAATAACGTCTAATTAGCCTTAGGATTAAATTAAATAACGTTTAATATTGTTTAATATTGTTAATAATTATTGTTAATTAGCCTTAAGATTAAATTAAATAACGTTTAATATTGTTTTAATATTGTTAATAATTTTTCAGATACTCTATCTTCTAATTAGCCTTAAGATTAAATTAAATAACGTTTAATATTACCCACACTCTAATATAATATTAATATTGCTAATATATTTTCAGATACTCTATCTCCTAATTAGCCTTAAGATTAAATAACGTTTTTATCCACACTCTAATATAATATTAATATTGCTAATATATTTTCAGATACTCTATCTTCTAATTAGCCTTAAGATTAAATTAAATAACGTTTAATATTAATAACGTCTAATTAGCCTTAAGATTAAATTAAATAACGTTTAATATTGCTTAATATTGTTAATAATTTTTCAGATACTCTGTCTTCTAATTAGCCTTAAGATTAAATTGAATAACGTTTAATATTACCCACACTCTAATATAATATTAATATTGCTAATATATTTTCAGATACTCTATCTCCAAATTAGCCTTAAGATTAAATAACGTTTTTACCCACACTCTAATATAATATTAATATTGCTAATATATTTTCAGATACTCTATCTCCTAATTAGCCTTAAGATTAAACAACGTTTTTACCCACACTCTAATATAATATTAATATTGCTAATATATTTTCAGATACTCTATCTCCTAATTAGCCTTAAGATTAAATAACGTTTTTATCCACACTCTAATATAATATTAATATTGCTAATATATTTTCAGATACTCTATCTTCTAATTAGCCTTAAGATTAAATTAAATAACGTTTAATATTAATAACGTCTAATTAGCCTTAAGATTAAATTAAATAACGCTTAATATTGTTAATAATTTTTCAGATACTCTGTCTTCTAATTAGCCTTAAGATTAAATTGAATAACGTTTAATATTACCCACACTCTAATATAATATTAATATTGCTAATATATTTTCAGATACTCTATCTCCAAATTAGCCTTAAGATTAAATAACGTTTTTACCCACACTCTAATATAATATTAATATTGCTAATATATTTTCAGATACTCTATCTCCTAATTAGCCTTAAGATTAAACAACGTTTTTACCCCCACTCTAATATAATATTAATATTGCTAATACATTTTCAGATACTCTATCCCCTAATTAGCCTTAAGATTAAATAACGTTTTTACCCACAAACTTTAATATTGTTAATATTTCTTTTTCAAGTACTCTATCTTCTAATTAGCCTTAATATCTTCCTGTCTTCTCTCGAACATAATTAGATAGATAAACGGATAGACGGATTATCCAGCATGTCCAGAGCATGGAGACCTGACGAGCTGGATTTATTCGTACAAGCATGGGAGTGCGCCGGCGGAGATAGCCCTAGCGAGGTGATTGCGGCTGCGCTGAAGAGCAGAGGCTACAAGAGGACAGTGGCTCAGATGGAGCGAAAGAGACGGGAATTCGTGCGCTCATATGCGCTTGTACGGTCGCACATTGGCACACTTGATGCCATCTTTGAGAACGAGCAGGGCAAAGATAGCAAGAATGGAGACGATGAAAGAAGTCACCACCACCTGGTGGACGCCCGGGAGGAGGTTTTGAATGAGAAACCTGCCCGGGAAGTGAACCCAGGTGCAAGTTCTCCAACCGGCAGCAAAGGCCATGGAGACGGAGAACCCGGTGAAGAGGTAGAGGGAGGAAGAAGAACTAAAAGAAGGACTGGAAGAGCTAAAGGAAAAGAAAAAGCTCAAGCAGGACCAAAGGGTGAAACAACCAGGAATAGAAGTGGAACCGCAAAAGATGGAACCAAACAGCGCATACGGGTGTGTATGTTCTACCTGAGAGGTTCCTGCTGGCATGGAAAGGAAGGTGCAGGCTGCCGCTTTGCACATCGGGGACCCTGCCACAGAGACACGAGGCAGATGGACAAACCATCAACACAAAGAAAAGGGATGGACCACGCACCACCTGCCACAAAGCGGAGGCACGCAGATGTTGTGCGCGCCACAAACCGCCAACATGATGTTGTCGAAAGGGCAGCTGCTGAGCAACAATCTTTTTTGTGCATGGCACAAAAGAATGTACAGCAGCTGACCTGGCTTCATCAAACCCAAGCCCGCAGGTGGGACTACCCACTATATACCAGACCACCACAGCAAACAGACACAGGATGGACACCGCCGGCAACAATGTACACCTCACCTCGATGCTCCTACTGAACATCAGAGGACTGCAAACACTCAGTAACAGGACAAAGATCCCGTTCCTGAGAGACTTTGTTGCATGCAATCAAGCCTTATGCATAGCACTTACAGAAACGCACCTGAAACGGGACATAGCAGATGCGGAGTTACACATACCACAGTATGCTGTACTACGGACCGACAGGAAAGAAAGGAGTCATGGAGGCGTTGCTATGTACATCCGTGAGGACCTCACACCCCAGGTCCTCTTGTCATACTCAAACTCGGTGTGTGACACACTAATTGTACATATTAGGCAACTTGATGTAGTTGTGTGTGCTACATATCGCCCTCCAGATGCCCCAAGCCTGTGGGCAAGTTTGAAGACTGCCTTATAAAAATAGAAGAAGTTCTAACCACATTAGAACAACACATAGGTGTGCTTCTTATGGGAGATTTCAATCTGCCCAATGTCAGATGGCCCGAGGGCCTTTCTCTCCCAGGAATGACAAGATGTGAACGAGGACAGGCGAGGTCCCTCCTGAACCTCATCAACACCCTGTACATGGAGCAGGTAATACTCCAACCAACCAGGGCAGGTAACACACTGGATCTCTGCTTCACAAATGACATGGATCTCATCCATAATGTGAAAGTGACACCGACACTACTCTCGGATCACAACATGATAGAGCTGACCATGTACGGGCCAAAAGAGAGCACGGACATGCAGCCTACAAGAAACTCAAAAATCTTTCCAGCTTGAACTATCATAAGGCAAACTGGAAACAAATTGAGAAAGAGATCCTCAAACAAAACTGGCCTAAATGTCTCTCCTCGCCAGACATCGACGTGAAACTTCAACAATTCATGTCTGTAATGCAAGCCATATGCTACAAATGTGTCCCAGAGAGAAAGGCCACTGTACACAAGAACAAAATCCCCAGAGAGAGGAAAATTTTAATGAGACGGCGTACGAAATTTTGAAATCGCCTAAACAAATAGATTGAAAGCAGTGAAAAGTCCCGCCTAAAAATAAAACTGTTGGAAATCGAAAAATGTCTGCAACTCTCCCATGAAAAAGAAAGAGCAGACAAAGAAGCCTGGGCTATAGAAAACATAAAATCTAACCCCAGAGCTTTCTACAGGTATGCCAAAGAAACAGCTACAGTGCACTGTAGAATAGAGCCACTCCTCGAAAAAGGATGGCACACTTACAGGAAAACCAATGAGGGTAAGTGAAATACTGAATGAGCAATTCAAGAGTGTTTTCACTCCACCCCTTGGGCATCTCCAAATCACCAATCCAACTGACTTTTTTACCACTGCAGATATAAAATCAGAGGCGGCGACGATAGATTACATCGATATAAAGGAAGACGATGTAACCAAGGCTATAGATGAAATGAAAACAGACTCAGCTACTGGCCCCGATGGATTCCCGGCAATCCTCCTAAAAGCATGTAAGAGAGTCCTAGCAAGACCACTGCAGTTCCTCTTTCAGAGCTTCCTTGCAGCTGGCAAACTTCCAGGAAAACTGAAGGAAGGTAAAATATGCCCCATTCATAAAGGAGGTAGCAGAGCGGAAGCCAAGAACTATAGACCTATCTCTCTGACCTCACACATCAGCAAGGTCATGGAACAAATAGTCAGAAGGAAGCTAATCACCTTCCTTGAAGAAAATGACTTGCTGCCCGACACCCAACATGGTTTCCGACCAGGGAGAAGCTGTTTAACTCAGCTCCTACAACACTATGACTGGGTGCTGAAACGGCTGCTCAACCACTCAAATGTGAAAGTGATATATCTCGACTTTGCAAAGGCCTTTGATAAAGTCGATCATGGAATGATATGTCACAAACTGCGTGATCTCAACATAGTTGGAAAACTGGGAGAATGGCTTCATGACTTTCTGAAGGATAGAAGTCAGGTGGTAGTAGCCAATGGGGCCACTTCCATTAACACACAAATAGTGAGCGGTGTTCCGCAGGGCACTGTTCTGGGACCACTACTGTTCATAATGGCCCTCTCAGACATGCCCTCAGCCACGCAGAGAGCCACGATCACAAGTTATGCAGATGATACAAAAGTTTCACAGGCAATACAGAACCCTGAGGACACTAACACCTGCAATGTGAGCTGGACGAAATATACAAGTGGGCTGAAAAGAATAGCATGCAGTTCAATGCAGGAAAGTTTCAAGCTTTATACTATCAGCATGCAAAACTGAATGCAATACCCAATGAATACACTGGACCCGGAGGGATTGCAATTCCAGAGGCACAATCAGTGCGTGACCTGGGTATTCACATGAGTGATGACGCGACCTTCATGTACATGTTGCTAAACTGACAATGAAATGTAGACGGCTGGCTGGATGGATTCTTAGAACCTTTAGAACAAGAGAACAAGAAACCATGATGGTCCTCTGGAAGACACTTGTCCTAAGCCACTTTGACTATTGCTCTCAGCTATGGTCACCATCCAGTGTCAAGCTGATCACAGAACTTGAGGCGATCCAACGAAGCTACACGAAGAAGATAGCCTCTGTGCAGCATATGAGCTACTGGGAGAGACTCAAGAGATTAAAGCTCTATTCCCTGGAGCGTAGGCGAGAAAGATATGCCATAATATACTTCTGGAAGATCCTGGAAGGCCTTGTCCCAGACTTTGGCATCGAGAGTCACACAAATGCCAGAACCGGACGCCACTGTGTAGTACCAAGGACTCCAAATTTGCCATCAAGATGTAGGACAAGATATTGTGATAGCCTGGGCTTAAGAGGCCCACGGCTCTTCAATATCCTCCCGAAGAACCTGAGGGACCTGCATGGTGTGGATGCGGATGTCTTTAAAGTAGGACTGGATCTCTTCCTGTCAGGTGTCCCGGATGAACCAACTTCGCGGCAGGAGGTGCAGATGAGAGCAGCTGCATCGAACTCTCTCATGCACCAGATGGCGTTTGCCAACAAACATCCGTAAGGTAAAACCGTGTAGCACACCAAATGGCGGTGCCCCAGCATGGCCACAGCTCATTAGCTGAAACTGGAAAAATCAAAATCAAATATATATATTATATATATATATATATATAATATATATGTATATATATTATATATGTATATATTATATATATATATGTATATATATATATGTATGTATATATATATGTATGTAAATATATATATATATGTATATATATATACATGTATATATATATAGAAATTCAGGGTGAGTACTTGATAATTGTAAGCACCTGTATATACCGTTTGGTGGTGTAGGTGGTGGAGTAAATTAATCAAAATAAAAACATGATGCCAAGGATTCAGCAGTACATATGTTTCGGGCCTTTATTAGACGGATTTATAACAATGCATAATGTGTGTCTATGGCCTTCTTCAGCCGCGCACAACTACTACCTCAAGGACGTGTATTACATCAAAAATTGTACGGTGGGGATGCAAATCCTCTCATTCGCGTATAACATGATGCGGCAACAGCATAAAAATGAAGCGTCCATCTCGTCTTTCTCTCAATGTAGAATGAGGAAGTTTGGATGTTGAGGTAATATAAATAAATGAATAAATAAATATATACATATATAAAATGCAGACAGACGTGAAGGAACCTGGTAATAAGAGCAAATAGGGATAAAGATGGAGGGGCGAGAATTCAGGACGAAGGATAAAAAAATATATAAAAAGTGTAAGTATAGAAAAATATAAAAATGTAGAGTATAAAGATATAAAGAGATATAAAAAAATATAAAAAGATATAAATGAATATAAAGGTATAAAGTTATAAAAAAATAAATGAAAAAATAAATAAAAAAATAAATAAAAAAATTAAGAAATAAAAAAATTTTTTAAATAAAAAAATTATCAGAAGTATAAAGGGTGTAAGAGTGTAGGAATGTAAAAGAATATAAGGATAAGGGATATTTAGTAGTTACGGACCAAACATGGTGGTCAGGAAAATGACAAATTCTGGTTGTTGAAGCCTTGGGTGTCATAAATCAACCGGGGCGTCTGGGGACCTAGTGTATTGTAAATTAGAGTTGTTGAGCCGCTTATCTAGTTCTTCGTAACGTATTAAGTGGTCATCATGTACATACGTACATGCATGGATACATACACCCATATACACGCGCACATATACGCACGCATATGCAACTACACGCATAGAGGCATACATACGTACTCTCGTGTAAACATATACAGATATATATGGAAAAAGGCGCATGTAGTTGGGTACACGAACCGACGCGCATACCATGTACAAGACGAAGTGAATCTCTATGCGTGTGGGCAGGAATATGTATACACCTGCACTCGCGTCCACCCCCACGCACATGGGGGAGTAGATCCCTATGCCTATACACAAAGGTATGCATATGCGCAGACACAGGTATAACAAAAGGATCCGTTCTTGCACACGGGTAAGATACGGAGTCATAGTGGGTACATTAGATAGACATGAACGTAAGAAACTTGCGGGCAAAAGATTTTAACAGAATATGC
>NW_021827509.1:27500-32782 GCF_006345805.1 Octopus sinensis | reverse complement strand
TTTGAATGTTTCTCATCTCGAAACTCTTTTAAGATGCGAGTATCCATCCACACATTCCCCCTCCACACACACTCATATACACACGCACACACGCGCGCGCACACACATACATACACATACATATATACACACGCACACAGAAACATGCGCACACGCACATACACACACACTTAAACACACGCAAGTACACACATATGCGCACACGAACATACACCCATATAGATCCGCACACACACACACACACAAACACACACGCACACATAGACACACATACACATAGACACATACAGACACACAGTCACGCGCGCATCACGCACACACACACACACGCACAGTCACACATAGACACACACGCACATACACAGTCGCGCTCGTACACGCACAGACTTCTTCGTGTCATCTCTCTCTATATAAACGGCAGTTTGTCTGTCTGTGTGTCTGTCACGTTGTACCCTCACCCTGACCACGGCTTTCAACCGATTCTGATGAAACTTGACACACACATAGCCCAATGTCATAATTCAAAACTAACGCAGCGACAATTTTGAAAAGTTCCCCCAGTTCTGAAAAAAATCGATAAATTCGACATGGGGTCGAGAATCAGAAACACAAACCGCAAACTGTCTGGGGGACGCATCTCCACCTTTTTTTACTCTAAAAAAAAATTTACCATCATTTTTTTCCATTTTTTTGGCTATTTTTTGGCTATAACTCTCTAAAAATGCTTTATAGTTATTTCCCTTACAAACCTGAGCAACGCCGGGCGATACTGCTAGTAATAAATATATATATACTCTGTCGAAAGGCAAGAAGGCAAAAGATTTTACGGGCATGATGCGTTGAATAACACAATGTACCTGGAAGAGAGACGAAACGCCAGACGCGTTGCCGATTTGTTGGCTTGTCAATAACATGCATTTGCACGCAGTCTCGTGTCTAGATGAGATTTGTCACGTCCGTTATGGGAACAGGTGAATAATACATTCACTGATGATGCGAATACCTTCTGCGCTGAATAAATAAACCGGGGTATGCAAATACACCAGCATCGATTGTCAAGCGATGTTGGGGGTACGCAAACAGACACACAGACACAAACACACACACACACACACATATATATATATATACGACTGGCTTCTTTCAGTTTCCGTCTATCAAATCCAGTCACAAGGCTTTGGTCGGCCCAAGGCTGTAGTAGAAGACACTTGCCCAAGGTGCCAGGCAGTTGGACTGAACCCAGAACCATGTGGTTGGTAAAGAAACTACTTACCAAACAGCCGCTCCTGCGCCTATGTATTCATATATATATATATATGTGTATGTATGTATATATATATATATATATATCGTGACGTATTTTTGCCATTTCAATATGGCTAACCCCTAAGGGTGGATGCTACTGTAGTTTTTAGCCCCAGGAGGACACACTCCTCCAGCTGGCCATAGACACACTATCTGTGTCCTGTCAGTATTTGCAAAGGGAAGTCATCCTTCCCGTCTCAACTTATGATATATATAGATATATATATATATATGCATATATATATACATATATGCATATATATATACATATATATATGTATATATACATATATATATATATATATATATATATATATATATATATATATATATATATATATATATATAGATATATAATAACTCCTTAAAAATGTTTTAGGCCGAAGGCCGCGGCCATGCTGGGGCACCACCGCTGAATGAGCTACACTAATATGTGAATCCACCTCTGATACGTGGCACTTAATCAACAAGGGAGTTCGATGCCGCTGCCCGCATCTGTGTCTCCTGTCGTGAGGTAGGTTCATCTGGGACCCCCGACAAGAAGAGATCCAGTTTAGTTTTAAAGAAACCCACAACCACACCATGTAAGTCTCTCAGGCATTTAGGGAGGATGTTAAAGATCTGTGGTCCTCTGAAACCCAAGCTGTTGCAGTATCTGGACCTGTATTTTGATGGTGATGTTGGAATCTTTGGCACCATGCAGTGGCGCCCCGTTCTGCGGTTGGGGTAACTTTGAATACCAAAGTTTGGGACAAGACCCTCCAGGATTTTCCAGATGTATATCACTTCATATCTCTCCCGCCTTCGCTCTAGGGAGAAAAGGTTTAATACTTTCAGTCTTTCCCAGTAGCTGATATTTTGCATTGAGATGATCTTCTTTGTGTAGCTTCTTTGAATTGCTTCGAGTTCTGCTGTTAGTTTTATATTGTGTGGTGACCATAGTTGGGAGCAGTAGTCCAAGCGTCTGAGGACGAATGTTTTCCAGAGGACTATCAATGTCTCCTTCTCTCTTGTTCTGAAAGTTCGGAGAATCCATCCAGCTAGCCGTCTGCATTTTATCATCAGATTAGTGATATGCACTTGGAAAGATGCATCATTGCTCATGTCAATGCCCAGGTCACGCACTGATTTTGACTCAGGGATTACAATTCTTCCTGGGCTAGTGTATCCAGTCTGCACGTCGTTTACCTTTGTGTGCCGGTAGCGCAGGTCCTGGAACTTACCTGCATTAAACTGCATGTTGCTGTCCTCAGCCCACCTGTATATTGTATTCAACTCCTGTTGCAGATGCGCAATATTTTCAGGGTTTTGTATTGTGTGGGAGACTTTTGTGTCATCTGCATAGCTAGCAAGGGTGGCGATCGTAGCAACTGAGGGCATGTCTGAAAGGGCCACTATGAACAGGAGTGGCCCCAAGACAGTGCCCTGTGGAACACCGCTTGTTATTTGTGTTTCCTTGGAGGTGGCTCCATTGCTCACAACTGCCTGTCTTCTGTCTTTTAGGAAGTTGTGCAACCACTCTCCAAGTTTTCCGCCTATGCCGAGACCACGCAGTTTGTGATAGATCATACCGTGGTCGACTTTATCAAAGGCTTTTGCGAAGTCGAGATATATCACATCCACATTTGAGCCATTTAGCAGCTGTTTTAACACCCAGTCATAGTGTTGCAGGAACTGTGTTAGGCAGCTTCTACCTGGTCGAAATCCATGCTGGGTGTCAGACAGCAAGTCATTTTCTTCAAGGAACATGATTAGTTTCTTGCGGACTATTTGTTCCATGACTTTGCTGATGTGTGAGGTCAGAGATATAGGTAGGGATATATATATATATATATATATATATATATATATATATATATATATATATATATATATCATATAAAAAATACAAAATAGAGCGAGAACGCAAAAAAGGGCCAGCAAAACATCCAGGTAGACGATACAAAGAAAACAAGGACGGGTCATTCGGAGTTTTCTTTCCTCAATCGAGTTCCAGAATATCTTTGCAATTTCAGCTGGTTATACTCGAGATTGCTCTAATTTGGCCAGCCCCAAAGGAAAGCTAATAGCATTAGATTCCTTGGAAGAAATCAGCGAATATATACGAAAAGAAGGACGGAAAAAACGGAGAAATGGTACACAAATACAAATAATAGGACATAACAACAGGTGTTTGTCGAATAATGGCGAATTAAATTAAGCTGGCGTGTGTGGAATTAAAGCCTTACGGTAGGGATACGAGGTTTTACAGGCACAGGGAGGAATATAGATGTTACACGGACGGTGGCCGAACCAAGAAAGAAAGGTTAGTCTTAGCCGAACACCAGTCACATGGGGAGAGAAGAAAGAGAGGTAGAGGCAGAGGGACAGAAGAAATAAGGAGGGGCGAGATAAAATGACAGGAACACAGTGTAGTGAAAAGAGGAGGGAAAATGAGCATGAAGGGAAAGCAAGGAAATGTGAGAGAGGGTGAACGAAAGAACGAAGAGTGGAAAAAGCGAAGTAAGCGTGAAAGGGCTGATAGAAAGAAGGAAAGAATAAAAGAAAGAAAGAATAAAAGAAGTACAAGATTTAGATAAATATATACTTACATATAACAGACCAAAGTGTATGTACGCCACTATATATATATTATATATATAATTCAAAATGGGACAAGAACGCAAAACATCCAGAAAGTTAGGTGATACAAAAAAGGGACAACAAAACATCCACATAAATGATACAAAGAAAATAAAGACAGGTCATTCGGAGTTTTCTTTCCTTAGTCGAATTCCAGATTATCTTTGCAATTTCGGCTGGTTATACTCCAGATTGCTCCAATCTGGCCAGCCCTAAGGAAAAAAACTAAGCTAAGAGCATTAGATTCCTTGGAAGAAATCAGCGAATGTATACGAAAACAAGGACAGAAAAAATAGAGAATGTTACACAAAATACAAATAACTGGACATAACAACAGGTGTCTTTCGACTGATGGCGAATTAAATTCAGCTGGCGTGTGTGCAAGTAAAGCCATACGGCAGTGATATACAAAGCTCCAATACAATTATGATAAGATACATTTCGTAAGTCAGGAAAATGATACCTTTGAATATCGACCCTGATGGGAATTGGACCCACTAACTTCGGCTCCGGAGGCCGACCCCTTATCCGTCTGATCTCCTTATTGCAACGGTCCTTCAGTTATTCTAAGCCCTGTAAAAGAACTCAGAAGGTTGGACCTCCAAGCAGGCCTTTCGCGATACTTTTAAAGCCAGGAACTTTTCAGTACCCTCTCGTATATATGTATGTATGTATGTATGTATGTATGTATGTATGTATGTATGTATGTATGTATGTATGTATGTATGTATGTATGTACGTATGTATTTATCTGTCTGTCTGTCTGTCTCTCTATCTATCTATCTATCTATCTATCTATCTATCTATCTATCTATCTATCTATCTATCTATCTATCTGTTTATCTGTATATATATATATATGCAGAGTTAATCCAAACATGAAAATGCAAAGAGAAAACACCAGAACGCTAGGAAGTGGAACAAGTATAGTGTTATTGGACGCTCAGGAAAGGAAAGAAAGAGGATTAACGTTTCGAGCGGAGCTCTTCGTCAGAAACATAGAAAAAGGAAAGATCCAAGGAAGGGAAGACGGAGGAAAAAAAATCACCAACGATACACACGCAGTCACATGCATGTATATAGGAATGTATATGTATATGTTTAAGCACACACACACACAGATATGCACAAACACACACACACGCATACACTCAATTCAGAAAAGAAAATTTTTACAGACAGCTGCAAGTTTGGCTGGAGACAGTTCTCGAAGTTACACAAACACACACACACACAGAACATATATACTTCTTCTGTGTGATTTTTAAATGCACCTCTGTGTGAGTATGTAAATACGTGTTTATGTGAACGTGTGTGTCTGTGTATGTTCGTTGCAATTTCCAAACAAGTTATTT
>NW_021827509.1:15000-17500 GCF_006345805.1 Octopus sinensis | reverse complement strand
ATATAGAGAGATATCAGGAAAATGTTAGCCGACGAGAAACTTTTTGGGGGCTAGTGCAGTTTCGCACCCCTCCTTGAAAAATGCAGTGTTTTGAAAAAAAAAATTTCAGATTCCTACGTTTAAGATGTCGGAGATTACGAATGTTGCTCTTTTACTCTTTTACTTGTTCCAGTCATTTGACTGCGGCCATTTTGGAGCACCGCCTTTAGTCGAGCAAATCGACCCCGGGACTTATTCTTTGTAAGCCCAGTACTTATTCTGTCGGTGACTTCTTTTGCCGAACCGCTAAGTTACGGGGGCGTAAACACACCAGCATCGGCAGTCAAGCGATGTTGGGGGGACAAACAGAGACACACAAACATATACACACACACATACACACACACATATATATACATACATATATACGACGGGCTTCTTTCAGTTTCTGTCTACCAAATCCACTCACAAGGCTTTGGTCGGCCCGAAGCTATAGTAGAAGACACTTGCCGAAGGTTCCACGCAGTTGGACTGAACCCGGAACAACGTGGTTGGTAAACAAGCAACTTACTACACGGCTACTCGCAAAAAAAAAAAATAATAATCCCCCTTTTTCCCATATTCTGAACTTTTTCGAAATTTTTTCCCCGTATGTTTTAGATGACGGAGATTCCGAATATGCAAGAAACCACGTTTTCAAAATTTTAAATTCAATAAGCAAATAGATAGATAGATAGATAGATAGATAGATAGATAGATAGATAGATAGATAGATAGATAGATAGATAGATAGATAGATAGATAGATAGATAGATAGATAGATAGATAGATAGATATGAATGTCTTCCTGGGACTAAAAACAACAGTAACACAGTCTTCTAGAGGACCGCCACATTCAGTTGACAAATATATTTTATGAATAAACGGACTGAGATAAATAGACAGATAAATAAATAAATGGATGAAAAAGTTCAAAATTTAAAATTAAGGGAAGGGGTGAAATTTAGGACCCTTATTAAAGTTTATAACATTAATCATTAAGAATTAATGTTTGTTTCTCATAAAATGGTGAATTTAATTTACCTTAGATTCTTATTTACACAAAACGCAAATTCTCTTCACTTTCATGTTTTTGTCTGGATTTAATTTCGATTTGCATATGCTCATCAATTCGCTACAATCCCTTTCAAGTAAACAAAATCAAAACTTAAAATTGGGGGCATGGAGGCTTAGGTGGAGGGGCTAAATTTTAATTTTGGGTTTGTATATTCGTAATCTCCGACATCAACGTAGGAATCCGAAATTTTTTTCAAAAACTACATTTTTCAAGAAGAGGTGCGAATCTGCATTAGCCCCACTTTTTGTCCTAAAATACAACAGAATTACTTTATAACGTTGTTTTTATTTCCTTCGATTAAGATTTCTACTCAAAACGTTAAACTTTTAATCTTCTTGACAACATAAACTTCCTTCCACTGTTTTAGTAATTTATAGTGTTTATAATAATAATAATAATGATAATAATAATAATAATAATAATAATAATAATAAAGCCTATTAACTCGGAACTACCAGGCCAATGTGATGAAAAATGGAGCAGACCCAAAATGCCGATTCTGCAACGACATGATTGAAACAGTGGATCACCTAATCTCTGGATGTAAAGTCTTAGCACCAGTGGAGTATAAATTAAGACATGACAGAGTTGGCCAATATCTCCACTGGCTAATAAGTCGGCATTACAATATCAAAACTGCTGACAAGTGGTATAATCACCACCCTGAGGCTGTAACTGAAGGAGAAAATGTAACCATTCTGTGGGACTTTCCAGTACATACAGACCGAACCATCAAGGCCAATAAACCAGATATTGTTGTGAAAGACCAAAACAATAAAGTTTGCTTATTGATCGACATGAGCATCCCCTGTGATCATAATATCTCAGCGAAAGAGTTTGACAAGCTCAGAAAATATAAAGACCTACTCATTGAAATTGAGAAAATGTGCATCTCAAGGCGGTTACAATACCAGTGATCGTAGGAGCACTAGGAATGATCAAGAAGGGAACCGAAAATTATATGAGAATGATCCCTGGCTTACCATCCCTGCAAGAAGTGCAAAAGATTGTCTTAACTGGTACATCACACGTATTGAGAAGAGCATTGTCGATGTGAGAACTGTTGCTGCTCATGTATTTTAATTAACTTTAAAAAAAAAAAAAATGACGAACTACTGAGTTTGGTTTAATGGCCTACCAATGTATACTATGAGTTTCTTTGCCCTAGGAGTCGGGAAGACACTCGGCAAGAAATGATGGCAAATTTGAAAGAAGAAAAAAAAGTAATAATAATAATAATAATAATGATGATAATAATAATAATAACAACAACAAAAACAACAACAACAACAACAACAACAACAACAACAATAATAATAATAATAATAATAATAATAATAATAATAATAATTATTATTATTATTATTATTATTATTATTATTATTATTATTATTATTATTATTA
>NW_021827509.1:0-7500 GCF_006345805.1 Octopus sinensis | reverse complement strand
ATGTATATGTGTGTATAAGATAGGCGCAGGAGTGGATTTGTGGTAAGTAGCTTGCTTACCAACCACATTGCTCCGGGTTCAGTCCCACTGCATGGCACCTTGGGCAAGTGTCTTCTACTATAGCCTCGGTTCGACCAAAGCCTTTTGAGTGGATTTGGCAGACGGAAACAGAAAAAAATATATGTATATGATTGTGTCTGTGTTTCTCCCCCACCATCGCTTGACAACCGATGTTCGTGAGTTTACGTCCCCCGTAAATGAGCCGTTTGGCAAAAGAGGCCGATACTAGCCTTACAAAGAATAAATCCAGGGGTCAGTTTGTTCGATTGAAGGCGGTGGTCCAGCGTGGCCGCAGTTAAATGACTGCAACAAATAAAAGAATAAAAGAATATATATATATATATATATATATATATATATATATATATATAGGTGATTCCAAAATGTGCTACAGATATAGATGGCTATATAGATACGTATGTATGTATGAACGAACGAATGTATGTGTATTTCTCTGGTTGTCTCTGTCACTCTCTCTCTCTCTCTCTCTCTCTCTCTCTCTCTCTCTCTCTCTCTCGTCTCTCTCTCTCTCTCTCTCTCTCTCTCTCTCTCTCTGTATCTAACTGTCTGTTTACATATCTGTCTGCCTACTCTGAATCAACAGCAACAAAACCATAACATCAACCAACCTTAACCACCAACACCAACACCATCATCATCATCATCATCATCATCACGATGATCATGATGATGATCATCATCACCATCGACGTTGTCGTTGTTGTCGTTCATGAAATAACTACTACTACTACTACTACTACTACTACTACTACTACTACTACTACTACTACTACTACTACTACTAATAATAATAATAATAATAATAATAATAATAGTAAAAATTATAATGATAATAATAATAATAATAATAATAATAATAATATTAATAATAATAATAATAATAATAATAATAATAATAATAATAATAATAATGATAATAATAATAAAAATAATAGTAAAAATTATAATAATAATAATAATAATAATAATAATAATAATAATAATAATAATAATATTAATAACAACAACAACATCACAGGACGGGTGAGTTTACTTAATATTTCCTACAGAAACACGTGATGAAATCTGAGATTCTATTTCCTCATATTCCTTCATTGGAAAACTGAAATGAAACAGATTGATATTAGCATGTTGTTGTTGTTGCTACTAGTGCAGTAGCTTCAACCTAAATTCAACTATGTATGTATTATATGTATTTTTAAAAACATATACATACACACGTACACAGTAACACACACATATATGTATTGTATATATATTTACACATCCTTAGTTTCATATACTTTGTTAAATATGTATAAATGCATACACACACACATAATATATATATATATATATATATATATATATATATATATATATATATATATATATATATATATATATATATCGGAAATAGTGGCACAAGGTACCACTCTTTGCTGGAAATAGAAGTCGATAACCGTACGACGCTATTGTAAAGCTTCGTTGAATGTATAGGGGCAAATACGTGTGCGGGAAGCGAATATAAAAAAAATTTCGTCTTACTACTAGGAGAAACGCCAGAGAAAAGTGGATAACCTAGTACTCGATTTTCGGACTTTCCAGAATATGCTTGTTATTGTAAATCTGGTTAGTCCTCGTCGGCTAGATGAGGCTAGATGCCTTAAACTCTGTTGATAGCCGAAGCCATAAACAGAACCGAGAACAGTGTAAGTTTGATAGAAGAAATTTTAAGTATTATTACAATAGAATGGTATTGTTTTCCAGCTATAAGCACCATAAAAGTTCTCTTCACTCCTACCCACGTTTCTTCTCCTCTCTTCCTCTGACACCTACTTCCTCGCTTCACTCTTACCCACCTTCTCTCTTCATTGGCACCCTTCTTTTCCAACCAGTCGCCATGCTTGACCGCTAACCCCAAAAGTTTTTTATTCTCTCTCTGTCTATTTTTTCTTGTTCCTTTCATTAAAAGCTACAAACAACCTAAATCACTTAAAAAGATTCTCACAAAGGCAAAATTGTTTTCTGAAATTACGGATGCAAAAGTAAAAAAAATATGATAGACCGAACTGTGCAAACACACTGAAACAAACATCCCCTTCAACCTTGCAAGAAGGATATGCACAATAGTGTCAGAACAAAATACCAGGAACTTTAGACTGCAAGAACTCAAAAACACCCTAATTGACAGACATTACCCAGCTCAACTCATAGAGGATGGGATCAGACGTGCAACAGAAATCAACATAGAAACTTTAAGAAAAGTTCAACACAACAACACACCTTCCCCGAAAATACTACCTTACATATCTACATACAACCCCAGAAACAAAGAAGCCTTCCCCATCATCACCCAGAATTTACCAATACTTCATAAGGACCCCAAATTAAAGGAAATTCTAAACATACACCAAATCATTAAGAGCTACAAACAACCTAAATCACTTAAAAAGATTCTCACAAAGGCAAAATTGTTTTCGGAAATTACGGATGCAAAAGTAAAAAATGTGGTAGATCGAACTGTGCAACATGTCCAAACCTGCTAGAAGGATCAGAATTCCTCTTCAAAGATGGACAGAAATTTAAGATCAAATCTAATTTTACTTGTGCCTCTGAAAACATAATTTATGTCATAAAATGCTCGGGCTGCCACCAAGACTACGTGGGATCCACGGGACTATCACTCAGACGTAGATGCACACTGCACCGACAACAGATTGCATTCCCAGAATACAGAATGATACCCTTTAGTAAGCACATTGAGAAATGCGCAAAGCAACTACTACCACAATTTTTAATCTTTCCATTTTACCAATGTGCTATCGGAACACCAACACAAATTAGACTAAACAAGGAAACATTCTTCATTGAGAAGTACAAGCCCAGACTTAACCATTCCAACATACTTATACAGAGAAATTCACTCCAAAGGAAAGACAAAAATTTTAAGCGATTATCTCCCTTACATCGGAAGAAATCACTTATTACTTCCCCTTATCTGGAACTCTTCTCAACATAAACATAACGATAACTCTTCTCAACGTAAACATAACGATGTAAGAAATTTGAAAAGCTGAACGCGAAACCGGTCATTTCTTCTAAACTATGTCATTGTAAGAAAAAAATTTATAACATTCTTCAGACATATTGACTCAAATATATATTTTTTAACCTTTAAACAAGCCTTCTGTAGTTTTTTCACTTTTTACTATTTTATATATATATTATATATATATATATATATATATATATATATATATTATATTAATATATAATATATATAGATATATATATATATATATACATATATTTTTTCTTTTATTCTTTTATTTGTTTCAGTCATTTGACTGTGGCCATGCTAGAGCACCTCCTTTAGCGAGCAAATCGATCCCAGGACTTATTCTTTGTAAGCCTAGTACTTATTCTACCGGCCTCTTTTTGCTGAACCGCTAAGTTACGGGGACGTAAACACATCAGCATCGGTTGTCGATGTTGAGGAGAGAACGAACCAACTAACACACATACACGCATATATATATATATAAATATATATATATGACGGGATTCTTTCAGTTTCCGTCTACCAAATCCGCCCAGAAGGTTTTGGTCGGCCCGAGGCTATAGTAGAAGAAATATCAAAATTCATATCCATATGTATTCGTTCTGTTTCGCTCGGAAGCCCGTTTCTATTGCCCCTTCAGTTGACTTCGTAACCTTGGATTGCATATTCCGATGGTTAAATGGTATCAGTTCTCATTCATCGGCATAACAGAGATCTTCTACTTGCTTTACAACTGTCCCAACTGAGGAGGATGTGAGGTTCTGCATCGGCCAGGCGTGGTATGCTTTCAAGAGTCTTCGACTGGTCTGGAGGTGCAAAGCCATCTCCCTCAAAACAAAACCCCCGCATCTTCAATTCCAGCCTCAAAGCCATTCTTCTGTACGTGTCAGAAACTTGGAGGGTCACCAACGCCATAAAGAGTCAGCTGCAGACCTTTGTTAACGATGTTTGCGCTGCATCTTCAAGATCTGGCAGAGAGACAAAATTGCCAACAAAAGTCTGTTTCAATGAACAAAACAACCATCAATC
Source organism: Octopus sinensis (assembly GCF_006345805.1). NCBI lineage: Eukaryota > Metazoa > Mollusca > Cephalopoda > Octopoda > Octopodidae > Octopus > Octopus sinensis. Next base: position 3,347 of record NW_021827509.1, on the reverse strand, counting down.
AAAATATTCCGAAAATGAAATGGGCTGGAATTGTTTCAAGAGAATTGTTTCAGCCTGGCAACCTGAAGGAAAGAGGTACTTTGGGCGACCTAAGGAATCCTAGAAAGGATACATGGAGTATGAAGCGAAAGCAATCGGACTATTTTAGTGTGAAATCAAAGATTGTGTCCTCTGGCTTGAAATGATAACAATCCAATGCTCCATACGGAATGATGTGGACTAACCAATATATGTTTGTAAAATATTTGTAAACAATTTTTGATACGATAACAATATTTTCTTCAATTTAAAATTATGAGTATATATAAAAAAATTATGAGTGTATATATATATATATATATATATATATATATATATATACATATATACATACATATATATACCATAAACGTACATACATATACACGTATTTACAAACACGTGTGCGGGCGAACATATTCACGCGGATCCACACACATATACAAGTATATAATCCGCCACTGTTCTCTCACCTCATGTTACATGCCACCTTCTTATCTTGCGATAACATTCTGGCCTGAGTTTTATTTTTGTCAGTTATTTTCTCCGATTCAATTTCCATATATTTCTTTTTCTGTTCCTGTCCTATTCCTTTTGCAATTCTTTGGAATCCAGGCTTGGCAGCTTTTGCGTCAATCTGGTTCCAAGCTTCCTTTGGTTCCGTTTTAAATCTGAATCGCCATGAATTATAAAATTCAGTTTATGTTGTCGTTCATTCATATGTTTCAAGTGGGAAAGAAGCGTGATCTAGTATAAGCAAAATTATATTCGCAAGGGCGTATACAGAGGGATTTAACTGAATACGCAACGAAACCGATAAATGTATCATGCTTTCCTAAATTCAAATGTTAGGCACATAACATATTTTCATTTATTTACCTGCAAAAAGACACCAAAATATCAGTATTCATTACTAATAACTGCAGAATATTGGCATGCAATGTGAAAAGATAGTTTTCGTGAAATTGAGAGGTAAAAAAAAAAATGGAAAAAGTTTTTGTTTAATTATCATTATATATGCCAAATTAATTTTTGAGATACGAGATTGAATGTAAAAACATTACGTAATTTAGCATACGAATATATTATTATATATATATATATAGACCGGAGGTTAGTAAAACACATAAATGTGAAACAAGGTGGAAAAAAAGAGTACTCAAATACCAGTGGTAGAGTAATATGCTTTATTTTAACAGCAGAAAATTCAACAAAATCGTTACTCTGAGTTTCTCGTTGCCGTTCATCAGACGAATGGCAACGAGAAACTCAGAGTAAAGAGTGTTGTTGAATTTTCTGCTGCTTAAAATAAGTATATATATATATATATATATATATATATTATATACATATATACATACATATATATACCATAACGTACATACATATACACGTATTTACAAACACGTGTGCGGGCGAACATATTCACGCGGATCCACACACATATACAGTATATAATCCGCCACTGTTCTCTCACCTCATGTTACATGTCCCTTCTTATCTTGCGATAACATTCTGGCCTGAGTTTTATTTTTGTCAGTTATTTTCTCTCGATTCATTTCCATTTTTTCTTTTCTGTTCCTGTCCTATTCCTTTTGCAATTCTTTGGAATCCAGCTTGGCAGCTTTTGCGTCAATCTGGTTCCAAGCTTCCTTTGGTTCCGTTTATAAATCTGAATCGCCATGAATTATAAAATTCAGTTTATGTTGTCGTTCATTCATATGTTTCAAGTGGGAAAGAAGCGTGACATAGTATAAGCAAATATATTCGCAAGGGCGTATACAGAGGGATTTAACTGAATACGCAACGAAACCGATAAATGTATCATGCTTTCCTAAATTCAAATGTTAGGCACATAACATATTTTCATTTATTTACCTGCAAAAAGACACCAAAATATCATGTATTCATTACTAATAACTGCAGAATATTGGCATGCAATGTGAAAAGATAGTTTTCGTGAAATTGCAGAGGTAAAAAAAAAAATTGGAAAAAGTTTTTGTTTAATTATCATTATAATATGCCAAATTAATTTTTGAGATACGAGATTGAATGTAAAAACATTACGTAATTTTAGCATACGAATATATATATATATATATATATATATAGCCGGAGTAACACCTAAATGTGAAACAAGGTGGAAAAAAAGAGTACTCAAATACCAGTGGTAGAGTAATATGCTTTATTTTAAGCAGCAAAATTCAACAAAATCATCTGTTACTCTGAGTTTCTCGTTGCCGTTCATCAGACGAATGGCAACGAGAAACTCAGAGTAACAGATTTTGTTGAATTTTCTGCTGCTTAAAATAAAGTATATATATATATATATATATATATATATATATCAGGCTAAGTGAAAAGTAAACAACATTTTGAAACACGAAATTTATCGCAATATATTTCAACAATGCAGAAATTTTATTCATCAAAGTAAGTACCGTTACAATCAACACATTTTTCCCAACGAATTACAAATTTGTTTATTCCGGTAACATAAAAAATATTTTACAATACGGTCGAGAAATGGATCGGTCGGGTTATGGAGAAGAAGTGACGAGCAAATTTCATATCTGCACATTTTCTGATTTTCGTTCAAATCGTATGGTACCCATTTGTCGAGGTTTTTGATTTTCTGATCGCATGCAAACGGTTGCAGGCAGTTTTCTGGTTAACTTGAAGTTCTTTTGTCAGTTCTCAAGTGGTTTTACGTGGATGTTTCTCGATGACAGTCTTTAACTGACCGTCATCAATGAAAGATGGGCATCCACTACGCTCACGATCTTCAAGGCTCGGGTCTCCACTGCGAAATCGTTTAAACCATTTTCGAGCTGACCATTCACTGGTCATTTCCTCACCAAATGTTTCGTTGATATCGCGACCAGTTTCAGCTGCTTTACGTCTTTTTTGAAGTTGAATAGCAAAATTGCTCGAATATCGCGCTTTGACAGTTCCATTTCAGATGATTGTAACAACGGTGGAAAAAATATCAATGTTAATTTATTGATGCATTTGGGTAAGTCTATGTTTGTATTATCAGACAGTTGCAAAAAATGTTTAAAAAAGTTCAAAATCCTGCAAAAATCCGGTACAAATTCTTCATGGTTCAAAACATTGCTTACTTTTTACTAAACCTGATGAAAATGAGTTGTTCAGCGCGTGTTTAATAAATAAATATCTCTCTACGTCAGTCGTCTGAATAACAAGGTGACTTGAAACTCAGAGTTGCGAATCAATGGATTTCAGCTTCTCCAAAGCAATACACGTTTAGGTCACATATTGAGTGATTTTTTTACCAATTTCGAAGTCCCAGCTTGCATATATAGCAC
>NW_021827508.1:15000-28023 GCF_006345805.1 Octopus sinensis | reverse complement strand
CCAGGAAGAAAACTCCAGTGAGAGGCCTGCCCGGAGATGAACCCAGGTGCGGATGCTCCTACCAGCACCAAAAGCCATGGACATGGAGATGAAAAAAACCAAAACAGGAAAAAACTGAAGCTAAAACTCAGACAAAGCCAAGGGGCAAGGCAGCCAGGGATAGAGGCAAACCTAACTATCCATATGCCAAAAAGGATGAAACAAGCAGCGCACACGGGTATGTAGGTTCTACCTGAAAGGTGCCTGCCGGCATGAGAGGAAGGTGCAGGCTGCCGATTTGCACATCCGGGACCCTGCCACAGAAACCAACCACCGAAAGGAAATGGGATGGACCACGCATCACCTGCCCCAAAACGGAGGTACGCAGATGTGGTGCCGTGCCACAAACCACCAACGTGTTGTTGAAAGGGCAGCTGCTGAGCAGGAATCTTTTTTGGTGCATGGCACAAAAGATTGTACAGCAGCTAACCTGGCTCCATCAGGCCTCAGCTCTCAGATGGAACTGCCCACAGTTCACAAGACCGCCACAGCAGATGGACCCAGGGTGGACACCACCGGCAACGCATACACTCACCTCGATGCTCCTACTGAACATCAGAGGACTACTAACACACAGTAACAGGACAAAAGTCCGTTCCTGAGACTTTGTCGCATGCAATCAAGCCTTATGCATAGCACTCACAGAAACGCATCTGAAACCGGACATAGCAGATGCGGAATTACACATACCACAGTATGTTGTACTACGGACCGACAGGAAAGAAAGGAGTCATATGGAGGATTTCTATGTACATCCGTGGGGACCTCACACCACCAGGTCCTTTTGTCATACTCAAACTCGGTGTGTGACACCACTAATTGTACACATAAGGCAACTTGATGTAGTTGTGTGTGCTACATATCGCCCTCCAGATGCCCCCAAGTCATATGGGCAAGTTTGAGGACTGCCTTTTAAAAATAGAAGAAGTTCTAATCACATTAGAACAACACATAAGTGTACTTCTCATGGGAGACTTCAATCTACCCAATGTCAGATGGCCCGAGGGCCTTTCTCTCCCAGGAATGACAAGATGTGAACGAGGACAGGCGAGGTCCCTCCTGAACCTCATCAACACCCTGTACATGGAGCAAGTAATACTCCAACCAACCAGAGCAGGTAACAACTGGATCTCTGCTTCACAAATAATATGGATCTCATCCATAATGTGAAAGTGACACCGACACTACTCTCGGATCACAACATGGTAGAGCTGACCATGTACGGGCCAAAAGAAGAGCACGGACATGCAGCCTACAAGAAACCCTCAGAATCTTTCCAGCTTGAACTTCAATAAGGCAAACTGGAAACAAATTGAGAAAGAGATCCTCAAACAAAACTGGCCTGAATGTCTCTCCTCGCCGGACATCGACATGATACTTCAACAATTCATGTCTGTAATGCAAGCCATATGCTACCAATGTGTCCCAGAGAGAAAGGCCACTGTACACAAGAACAAAATCCCCAGAGAGAGGAAATTTTAATGAGACGGCGTACAAAAATTTCAAATCGCCTAAACAAACAAATTGAAAGCATGAAAATCCCGCCTGAAAATAAACTGTTGGAAATTGAAAATTGTCTGCAACTCTCCCATGAGAAGGAAAGAGCAGACAAAGAAGCCTGGGCTATAGACAACATAAAAAACTAACCCCAGAGCTTTTCTACAGGTATGCCAAAGAAACAGCTACGGTGCACTGTAGGATAGGGCCACTCCTTGAAAAGGATGGCACACTCACAGGAAACCAATGAGGGTAAGCGAAATACTGAATGAACAATTCAAGAGTGTTTTCACTCCACCCCTTGGGCATTTCCAAATCAGCAATCCACTGACTTCTTTACCACTGCAGATATAGAATCAGAGGCGGCGACGATAAATTACATCGATATAAAGGAAGACGATGTAATAAAGGCTATAGATGAAATGACAGACTCAGCTATTGGCCCCGATGGATTCCCGCAATCCTCCTAAAAGTATGTAAGAGAGTCCTAGCAAGACCACTGCAGTTCCTCTTTCAGAGCTTCCTTGCAGCTGACAAACTTCAAGAAAACTGAAGGAAGGTAAAATATGCCCTATTCATAAAGGAGGTAGCAGAGCGGAGGCCAAGAACTACAGACCTATCTCTCTGACCTCACACATCAGCAAGGTCATGGAACGAATAGTCAGAAGGAAACTAATCACCTTCCTTGAAGAAAATGACTTGCTGCCTGACACCCAACATGGTTTCCGACCAGGAAGAAGCTGCTTAACTCACTCCTCCTGCAGCACTATGACTGGGTGCTGAAACAACTGCTCAACCACTCAAATGTGGAAGTCATATATCTCGACTTCGCAAGGCCTTCGATAAAGTCGATCATCTGGAATGATATGTCACAAACTGCGTGATCTTGGCATAGTTGGAAAACTAGGAGAATGGCTTCATGACTTTCTGAAGATAGAAGTCAGGTGGTAGCAGCCAATGGGGCCACTTCCATTAGCACGCAAATAGTGAGCGTGTTCGCAGGGCACTGTTTTGGACCACTACTGTTCATAATGGCCCTCTCAGACATGCCCTCAGCCACGCAGAGAGACGATCACAAGTTATGCAGATGATACAAAAGTTTCACAGGCAATACAGAACCCTGAAGACACTAAGCACCTGCAATGTGAGCTGGACGAAATATACAAGTGGGCTGAAAAGAATAGCATGCAGTTCAATGCTGAAAAGTTTCAAGCTTTATACTATCAGCATGCAAAACTGAATGCAATACCCAATGAATACACTGGACCCGGAGGGATTGCAATCCCAGAGGCACAATCAGTGCGTGACCTGGTATTTCACATGAGTGATGACGCGACCTTTCATGTACATGTTGCTAACTGACAATGAAATGTAGACGGCTGGCTGGATGGATTCTTAGAACCTTTAGAACAAGAGAACAAGAACCATGATGGTCCTCTGGAAGACACTTGTCCTAAGCCACTTGACTATTGCTCTCAGCTATGGTCACCATCCAGTGTCAAGTTGATCACAGAACTTGAGGCGATCCAACGAAGCTACACGAAAGAAGATAGCCTCTGTGCAGCATATGAGCTACTGGGAGAGACTTAAGAGATTAAAGCTCTATTCCCTGGAGCGTAGACGAGAAAGATATGCCATATATTATCTGGAAGATCCTGGAAGGTCTTGTCCCAGACTTTGGCATCGAGAGTCACACAAATGCCAGAACCGACGACGCCACTGCGTAGTACAAGGACTCCAAATTTGCCATCAAAATGTAGGACAAGATATTGTGATAGCCTGGGCTTCAGAGGCCCACGGCTCTTCAATATCCTCCCGAAGAACCTGAGGGACCTGCATGGTGTAGATACGGATGTCTTTAAAGTAGGACTGGATCTCTTCCTGTCAGGTGTCCCGGATGAACCAACTTCACGGCAGGAGGTGCAGATGAGGGCAGCTGCATCGAACTCTCTCATGCATCAGATGGCGTTTGCTAAAAAGCATCCGTGAGGTAAAACCGTGTAGCAAACCAAATGGCATTGCCCCAGCATGGCCACAGCTCATTAGCTGAAACTGGAAAAATCAAAATCAAAATCAAAATCATATATATATGAGAATTTACCAAAAAACAAAAGACGAAGACGGGTGTGTAAACAACAAACATATGTATTTAATGCCGCTCGGGAAGTGAGAAAGTCTTTGACGTTTCGAGCCTACGTTCTTCAACAGGAAGGGACACAGAAATAAACAGGGAGAGAAAATAAAAAAGGTTTAGCGATCAATCATAGCGAATATATGTTTGCGTTTGTGTTTGTGTGTGTGTGTGTGTGTGTGTGTGTGTGTGTGTGTGTGTGTGTGTGTGTCTAATGCACAATATATTGATTTATCTAATCCGGTGGTACTCAAAATACCTCCTTTAATGGATCAGGTTACACAGTATATAGTAAACCAGAACAAAACAAAGAAGAGTGATGTAGAGTCCGATGCCGTTGGAATCCAATAAATCTAACCCAATCAATAACGATTATTTCATTAAGAGTGCATCAAATAATATAAAGGGGTCGACAAGATAATGGATACAACTTGCTAAATGGAAGTTTTATGACTTATTCCGGAATCGGTCCACTTTTGGTATCAACCACAGCTTTAAAACGTCGAGAAATTGACTTGCACGGCTTTTGAATGGTTGTTAGAGAAACTTTGAGACATTTTCAAGTAAAAGCAGCTTAGCTCTTTTAGTGACTGTGTTGAATTGCATTGTTCAGATTATACTGCGATCCGAGATTGCGGTGGACGAAGAGGTGGGGGTAATCCAAATTGGTCTACTTCATTTTTTTAGATCTTCGTATTAATTTTGAATAACATTAGCTTTGTGAATCGACACATTATTGTGATGTAAGATTGAGCTACCGTCAGGGAATAATACTTGTACAATAGGAGACGGGCAGAGTGCACAAAAGAACAGAAAACTGCATTTCGTTGGCCAAGTTCATCGAGAACCTCAAAGGGAGTGATATGGAATAAAGATTTTTGCCAACATAACATGGCAGTCGTGGTTTAGGAAGAATGTTGTTGTAATTTAGCCCCAGGAGACATTGTCTCCAGCTGGCTATACGACATGATCTGTGTCTTTATATTTTCGAACAAGGGGATCTAGTATCCCCACTCAGCTCAAAACAATATCTGTGAATCGCGATTTCCGGGTTATTTCCCTTCACATAGCCAGCTGGAGACGATGTCTCCTGGGGCTAAATTACAGCAACATTCGTCCTAAACCAGAACTTCCATGTTACGTTGGCAAACAATCTTTACTCCAAATTACTGTTGCTGAATATCTCTCGTTGTGAGATTTAAAAATAGTAATGGCTTATTCTGTTTCGTGAGAGTGCACTTCCTTATAGAGCTGGCAGTAGCAGCTGTGATTTGTGTTCGATGGAGGAGCTGGAAATTCTCAATTGCAAATCCAACTTAATTAATATGCATAAAAAATTTATTAAGCCATTGTTCACATTTTATAAAGCATTCTTCAATTTTCCACATAAAAATCTTTATATATAAAAGTCAAGTTGTGTGTCTGTCTCCTACGATTTAGATTCCTAACTACTCCCACATTTTGCGGTGTAGTTTAACCAAAACCGGGTATCTTATAGTCGTGATTCATATCGAGCCCTTCTGGGTATTAGCGCGCGTCTACGATGAGTCTACGATTTAAAAAAAAATTTACCATCATTTTTTTCCATTTTAATGCATTTTTTCGCTATTATATAAGGGAAGTAACTCTCTAAAAATATCTACGATGAGTCAACGATTTTTTTAAAAATTCACCGTGATTTTTTTTCCATTTTTGATGCATTTTTTTGCTATTGTTTGGCTATATCTCTCTAAAAATGCTTATATAGTTTTTTCCTTTACAAACCCGAGCAACGCCGGGCGATACTGCTAGTACTGTATAAAGAACTTACTTAAATCTAAGATTAACGTCTGCGTTCTCTTCTAACGGACTCTTCAACCTCAACTTGAATTATCTCTTATGTAACACACCAAGAACGCATTTTCTAATTAATTTTTCCTCTTTAATCTTCAACTATTGCGCTTAATCATTATGTGTGTATGTGTGTGTGTGTGTGCAATATCTGTTACGTATATGATGTATGTGTGTGTGTCTATATACATATATATATGTGTGTGTGTGTGTGTGTACATGTATGCATACATATCTTTTATCTTTTGCTTGTTTCCTCTCATTAATTATGTAGAATGTTGAAAGGGAACACATGAGTTGATATGTATAAGGAAATTAAGACAAGGTAGGAAATGATAATATAGTTTTATCATGAAATAAGTACATTTTAGCACCGGTTCTAAAATGTTCTTCATGATAAAATTATTTTGGCATTTTCTACCTTGTCTTAATTTCCTCATATATATATATATAAAATCTTGGTGTTTGAATGCCTTGCGCATATATATATATATATATATATATATATATATATTATATATATATATACGCAATATATATATATGAAAGATATGTATATATATAAAAGATATATATATAAAAGATGTTATATATATATATACTTTATTTAAAAGCAGCAGAAATATAACAAAAAATGCTACTCAGAGTTTCACGTTCCCGTTCGTCGGACAGTTTTGTGTTTGTCCCCACAACATCACTTGACAACCGATGTTGGTGTGTTTACGTACCAGCAACTTAGCGGTTCGGCAAAAGAGACCGATAGAATAAGTACTAAGCTTACAAAGAATAAGTCCTGGAATCGAGTAAAGGCGGTGCTCCAGCATAGCTGCAGTCAATGACTGAAACAAGTAAAAGTATATATATATATATATATAGATATATATATATATATATATCTGTAAATATAATTTGTGATAATTATTCGGTAGCCATGATAAAACTCCGAGTTTCGGATGTCGGAGCGGAAACCCACGCCGGCATCTCTTCAGTTATCGGGCTATCAAAAAGAATGCTATGAAAATAGTATGTGTGTGAGCGTGTGTGCGTATGTACAAATTATTTTTAGCGAATGTGCGGGTGCGTATGTGTGTGTTTCAAGTGTGTGTGGATGAGCATATGCACATAGACACAAGTATGTGGGTGTGCGTGCGCGCATGTGTATGTATGGACATGCACGCATACGCATTCGCCATGAGCATATTTACACCTTTACATTTTACTCTTATTGCTTATTTTTTACACTTTTTTAGACATTTTTCTGTATTTTGCCTTTCGCCCTGTTTTTTCTTGTGCATGTGCGTATATAGACGTGTGTATGAACTTTTTTTTGTGCGTTTCAAGTGAGGGTGGATGAGTATATACATATAGGCGCATGTGCGTGGGTGTGCGGGCGCGCGTGTGTATGTATGGACATGCGCGCTTACGCGATTGCTGTGAACCTGTTTACTCCCTTACCTTACTTAGTGGTCATTCTAATAGCTCTTTTGTCTTAATAACGGCCAATCACACAGTAATTTCCCTTTGTTTAACGATCACTTTCATAGCATTTTTTGATAGCCCGATAACTGAAGAGATGCCGAGGCAGATTTCCGCCCCGACATCAGAAACTCGGAGTTTTATCATGGCTGCCGAATAACTGTCACATATTATATTTACAGATAAATTCCTCTATTTTCATAATATCGAGTTCTCTTTCATTCTTTTCTTGTCTTACCATTTCTATCAATATATATATATATATATATATATATATAGTGTGTGTATGTATATATATATATAGTGTGTGTGTGTATATGCACACACATATACATATATGCATGTATGAAAAACTTCTAACAGTTATCTTTCACCATTGAAGTTGGTATTAATAATACTGTTGTTCATGTTTTTCTCGCTTCATCCTACCTTTACTCTCTCTCCCTCTCTCTGTGCCTTTCTCCTTGCATATCTCTCTTTTTCTCTCTCTCTCTCTCTCTTTCTCTCTCTCTTTCTCTCTCTCTCTCTCTCTCTCTCTCTCTCTCTCTCACACACACACATTTTCTGACTAATGGACTGTTCCCATCTGATAAGATACATAAAGTCGTTTTCTTGAAAAGGACACAGTCACTGAACTGGAAAAATATTGCACGTGGTATTCCACAGACTGTAACAGGATGAGTATAATGTTAAGTTCACTCCTGGGTGGAAACGAGGAACAACAACAACAGCAACATCGACGATGACGATGATAAGAGGTGGTCGTGATGTGGGTTGTGGTGGTTAAGGAGATGACGACCATGATGACGACCATGATGATGATGATGATGAAAAAAAGGAACGGATGCCAGTTGATTTATCTTTCACTTTACCATTTTTACACTACAACTGAGAATATTTGAAAACAGTATAGATCAGTGAAGAATCGATCTTTTGAGCATATTTTTTATCTCTTTTTCATTTTGCACAATATGTAATATGGTAATTTTGAATAAATGATTCTTATTCATGCTTTTGGAAGCAAAAGAAATGTCTAAAAGGGAAGAATAAATAAATAAATAAATAAATAAAAGAAATATAGATTGAGAGACTGGCTGGGTTGGTGTGTATACATATATATACATACATATATATATGATATGTGTGTTATAATATATATGTATATATGTATATATATATAATATATATATATATATATATATATATATATGTAATGCATTCAACATAGTTAAAATATATTTAATATATATATGTATATATCTATATATATATATACGTATATATATATATACACACACAAAGAAAAAGATTTAGATAGATAAATTGGTATGTATATATATATATATAATATATATATATATCCATATATAAACATATATAAACATATATGTATATATATATATACATATAGTATATAGATATATATATATATATATTATATATATATATATATATATATATATATATCTACATATATGTATATACATATATATATGGAGACATACAAAATTATAGATAGATAGATAGATAGATAGATAGATAGATAGATAGATAGATAGATAGATAGATAGATAGATAGATAGATAGATAGATAGATAGATAGTAGAGAAAGAAATAATTGTAGAACGGAGAAGTGAGTGAAATAAAGAATCCATGAATAATTAAACGTTAAATATTTTAGTGGAAACCAGTGAAACAACGGCGAGGAATCGAAATAATTCTGTAGAAAATGGTTGGCGAGATATGAAGATGGAAGTGTTTAAAAACAATATGTCTTGTGAGGGATTATGCATTTTTCATACTTCGATAACAAAATAAAAGAACTGCGTCAATGCGATATTTTTAGGAATGAAATTTCATTTGGAAGCTAATAATAATAATAATGATAATGATAATAATAATAATAATAATAATAATAATAATAATAATAATATAATAATAATAATAATAATAATAATAATATAATAGGGAATGAATGTGTAAAGGGAACTAAATGCGCATGGGAAATGTATGAAAGGGAAATATTTTTTTTGTTAATAAGACAGCAACATGGTCTTGTATAAAATATCTTTCAAAGAATTGAAAAAAAATATGAGGTTGAGGAGGCGGGAAATGGTGGCCAATGGTTGTGTTTTACTTAGGAAATTATAACGAGATAAGGATGATTATAACGACGCCCAAAACAGTTTTACCATATTTGGAAAATATTTTACAATTAGATTGCATAGGTATGTATAATGCGAGTTATTCTTATATATATCTATATATATATATATATATATATATATATATATATATTATATATATATATATATATATATAATATATATATACTACATATATATGTATGTATGTATGTATGTATATATACATACATACACGCACACATGTTTTCCCTCACCCGCTGTCGAATACATAAGCGCACGGCCCGGGTATATCTCTGTCTGTGTGTGCGTGTGGTGGAGAGAAGGAAATAGAATGGGATGACAAATTGGTGTTTATGTGAATATAACTATATCAATCCACCTCTCTCATCTCTCCCTCTCTCTCTCTCACTCTCTCTCACTCCCTCTCACTCTTTCTCTCTCTCTCTCTCTCTCTCTCTCTGTATATATATATATACACACACACACATACACACAGAAAGAGATAGATAGATAGATAGATAGATAGATAGATAGATAGATAGATAGATAGATAGATAGATAGATAGATAGATAGATACAATACATATGTATGTATGTACTATCAATGTGTATATGCATGTATGTATGTATGTATGTATGTATGTATGTATGTATGTATGTATGTATATAAACGTGTGTGATTTTTTCTGTGTTTATATATAAGAGAGGTTTTATCTTTCTATGTGTATTGGTGTACGTATTGGTAGGTACGAGTAATGAAATTCTGATAAGAAATTGAAAATATCCAAGTAACTTGCGCTTAAACATCAGCAGCCATTTCTAATCGCTTCCCGTGGACTGACAAACGCATTTCAAGCTCTTTTGTCATCTTCTAACCCGATGCATTAACATTGATCCTCTTTGACTGCCATAACTCTTATTGCATTCTAGACATATGATGCAATAAATGACACACTTTTGTTTTGCAATTCATATTTGCAGTAAACTTTAATTCTCTCCCATTCTCGATTGTTTTTTTTAATTTCTTTTGGTTCCTTTTTGTTGCTTTTTGTTTTGTTCGTTTGTTTTACCCAGCTCAATCGATTCACACGATGGATTTCCACAGCTTGCATTTTTCCCTTTGTCCGATGTGAATTTCAACTTGAACGATTTAGTAGTTGTATTCAACTGTTGCGACTTTTTAAATTTTTTCTTTTAAAATTTGATGGTTGATGTGGAATTGGAAAGTATTGTTTAGTCGAATGTATGATGTTGTGATTTCTGAGATTGTTGGTTATTACTAATAGAATATTTACGATTTTTGTCTCCACCCTCAATGTGAGAGTCAGAGACTGAACTCTCTTGTGTCTTGGTTATAGCATGATTTACTAATTTTATGGATATTTGGGTTTCTGAAGAAATACTTTTCGTTCTGCTAGTCGTCTTTCTCATTTACTTGGGTTCATAACTTTTGAACATACATGATTTGTCATATTAAATGGGGCATTCTTGTTTAATATGAGAAGAATGGCCAGATCTAAAATCCAAGTATAGATGTGTGGCTGTCTTTGCAATAGAGATCGGTTATAACAGTCTTATTTTCCTTAATCGCCAAAATATGAATCGATTCATGAGTACTACTTATAAACTCCAGGAATCTTGCAAGGTCTTCCTTACTTCTGTTCCAAAATATGAAACAGCCATCCAAGAATCTTTTCTAGTTTTCTTTTAAATAGGATTTAAAATATTAATCAACAGTAATTCCAGATCGGACATTGATATTTTATCTCCAAACAATGGTATCACTAAAGTTGCAAAGGTTGGTGCTACTTTACTACCCATTGTGGCCAATTATATATGAAGGTAGTATCGGTTATCAAAAAAGTAGTTGCTACGTAGCACGATCGTAATCCTTCTGGTACAAATTCTGTTTTGAATGTCTCTTAAATTATCTGTATTTGTCTCTACATACTTCTACTGGTTATAATGATAAAGAACTATTTCCAAAACGAGAACCCTAATTCATAAAGGGAGCAGTGGAATATCGATTCACATGCAACTAAGACTGATCTATTTCCGTAGCTGTTAGAATATTTAAATTCCACTATATGTTCTTTCCAGCACTTTAAAGTAAGTATTTATGCGTCTATCTCTCATATCTATGATTTTTAGGTTTAAAAAAAAAAGTAATCAGAAATTATCTGCTCTAGAAATAGTGTACGTAAGCAGAACAATAAAGATATTCAAGATTTTTCTACATTTCTACATTTGCTCTTTTTACCAAGTTCCCGTATTGAAATTACACGAGGGATACAAATAATAAAAAGGGGGAGATATACATACGTACGCACATACATGTCTACATGCAAGTACGGTAAAACGTAAAAGACTTTCTCACTTCCCGAGCGTTAAACTAATACATCTGTTTGTTGTTTACACACACCCGTCTTCGTCTTTTGTTTTTGTTTTGTTTTTTTGTAAATTCTCACTATATATATATATATATATACACACACACGCGCGCATGCATACATATAATGTATATAGATACATATGTGACGCTTTCTGTAATGTCAGGAAACTTCCTTTAGGGGGCAATAAAATGAGTACCAATGATGCACTGGGGGTCGTTGTAATCGACTTAACCCCTCTGCTGAACTTGCTGAACTTGTGTTAAAATCTGAAACCAATATTATTGGTAAGAATGTTTAGAAAAACAAACACAATAACGCCTGTGTGTTTGCCGTACCAGCTGCTCCTCTCGATCCTTGACCATCAAAACAGATTACTGACATGCATTGTTGCTTAATCCTAATCCAGCAGACCTGAGATCAAATAAGTCCAACCTGAAACTTCAATCTTTTAAAACATGCCTGGAAAATTTGTTGTTATTTCTAGCAAGCCAAATAACCACCTAGAAGTTGTCACGTTGGACCACGAGTGATATATGTTCTGACAGGGGTTTCCTGTGCGAATACGGATTTACGTGAGTATGTGTACGTGTGTGTTTAGATGTGTGTGTATTTCAATGTAAGTCTATGTGTGTTTGTCTTTTTGTGTGTGTTTGAATAGGATTTTGTTTGTTTTGCGTGCGCGCATGCGTACAGGTTTATGTTTGGGTCTGTTGGGACGTGACTGGAGGTACGTGTTTTTCACTTTGTGAGTTTGTATATGTATATGTGTATATGTGTGTGAAAGTGATTACATGTGTGTGTGTGTGTGTTTTATTTTTCATCATTTATTTGGTTCAGGCCATGTTGGAGTCCCGCCTTGAAAAAAGTTGGGGTTTTCGGGGGGGGGGGGGGTTTAGTCGAACGAATCAACCCCAGTACTTTTTAAAGCTTGATATTTATTTTATCGTTCACTTTTGCTGAACCGCTAAGTTACAGAGACGCAAATTTTCAACACCGGTTGTCAAGCTGTGATGGAATGCAAATACAGACAGACACAAACACATACACGCACGCACGTATATATATATATATATATATATGCGTGCGCTTGTGTATATGTCTTTGTCTATGTATAACTGAAATGTATATTTGTGTATATGTATGCGGATAACAATTTGTGTGTGTGTGTGTGCGTGTACATACGTGCATGTATCTATATATATATATATGTGCATAGGTACACACTTGTATAATTGTGTGTTTGTGTCAATGTATACAAACTCTGTGGAAGCGTGTGTGTTTGTGAGTTTCCTTATGAGTTTATGTATGCGGGAATGTCTATTTGTATATGTGTGTGTGTGTGTGTGTGTGTGTGTGTGTGTGTGTGTGTGTGTGTCTGTGTCTGTGTGTGTCTGTGTCTGTGTGGTGTGTGTGTGTGTGTGTGGTGTGTGTGTGTGTGTGTGTGTGTAAGTATGCTTGTATATGTAAGGAAAGGTACTTGAAAGAAAACTTTGCCAGAAGCGAATCTTTC
>NW_021827508.1:0-12500 GCF_006345805.1 Octopus sinensis | reverse complement strand
TTGTACCTTTATACATGTATATATATATATATAAATTTAAATAATATGAGTGGAAATTGTTGTTAATCAATTAAAACCAGTGGCTTAACATATTTAAAAAATCCGAAGATTAAAAATTGTGTTACATACAAAATTAAGAGGAATGACCACTAAAGTGGACACCCTATATACTAAACATAGACGTTCTTGAGAACACATTCATCGTGGTATTGGCGATTTGACGTCTATGTTTAACATATAGGATGTCCACTGTAGTGGTCATAGCTCTTAATTTTATTTATAATATATATATATATATATATATACATATATATATACAGAGACAGACAGACAGACTGAGAGACGCGCAGGAGTGGCTGCGTGGTAAGAAGCTTGCTTACCAACTGCATGGTTCCAGGTTCAGTCCCACTGCATTGCACCTTGAGCAAGTGTTTTCTGCTATAGCCTTGTGAGTGGATTTGGTAGTCGGAAGCTGAAAGAAGCCCGTCGTACATATATATATGTATATTTATATGTGTGTGGGGGGGTGTTTATCGTCCCACCATCGCTTGACAACCGACGTTGATGTGTTTATATCAGTTCAACAAAAAGAGACCGATAGAATGAGTACTGGGCTTACAAAGAATAAGTCCTGGGGTCGATTTCTTCAACTAAAAGTGGTGCTCCAGCATGGCCACAGTCAAATGACTGAAACAAGTAAAAGAAGCAAAGAATATGTGTGTGTGTGTCTGTGTGTGTCTGTGTGTCTGTGTCTGTGTGTCTGTGTGTGTGTGTGTGGTGTGTGTGTGTGTGTGTGTGTGTGCGTGCGTGCATTTTTTATGTATATGTACATTTGTGGATGTGATGATGTTACGCACTTGTGTTAGAATTTATATAATTATCATGATTTTTCTGTAGAGAACTATGAAAACTGTTTTATTTATCATTTTATATATTTTTCAAACATATGTTCCCATCCTCTATTTACTCCCTTTATCTATCTCCTGCGTCTCTAACTTTTCTCATTATCTTCATTTCCGCAACTTCCCATATTGTTATCGTGCCATCCAATCACATTATACCATATCGCCCTATGATATCACATTATACCATATCAGTCTATCTTATCACGTTGTTCTCCCATTGTAATGTTGTGCTTGTTCTGTTCCCTTTGTGGAAAAAACAACTCTTTTGTTTCGATTCCATCATCTTCCTTGCCATCGTTCATCTTCCTCGCCCTCTTTCTCTCAATCCTCTATCTCTCACCGTCGCCATTTTCTGCTCACCGCACCATCTTGTCAAAACTGCTCCACTCCATTATTTCAAAACTGTACGCCACTTCCTTTTCGCAACATTATCTTACATTATCAGTTTGTGTTACCTAAACTGTTATATGATATATTTCGATAAACAGAAAACATCGACGGCCGGAGAGAAAAATAAAAGAGAAAAACTTCCATAAATTGTACAACATTGATAAGGAGTGATGGATATCGGATATCGGCTGATTTTTAACAATGATTTTTAACAATGATAAACACTCGTCATATTCTCAACATATAAGTATTAATAATTCTCTATCTTTCTCTTGAATGAATCGCGTATGTCTATTTAATTCATGTACGTGAATGTCTTTGTGTTACCAAACATTTCGATAGATTTCAGGTGTGATGCAGCCGACAGAAGGACCCAAACTACAAATAACCTGATCCTACCTGATTAATTAGTATTTACAGGTGTTGACCATTCATGTTAAGGGTTCAGCGTCTAGATAAGATCTATAACAAA
This sequence comes from Octopus sinensis, assembly GCF_006345805.1. Lineage (NCBI taxonomy): Eukaryota > Metazoa > Mollusca > Cephalopoda > Octopoda > Octopodidae > Octopus > Octopus sinensis. The sequence continues at coordinate 10,733 of NW_021827508.1, read as the reverse complement.
TCAGTCTGGTTGTCACTAGTTTGTCTCAATTACAATTCTACAACAAAATGCTTTCAAATATTTAGATTTTAAAACTGTCTTTGTGTGATTTTAGCGAAAATGTTCTTGTTGTTATTGGTAAAGTTGTTGTCGACGATGTTGCTGTTGTTCTCATCGTGGTGGTGGTGGTGGTGGTGATGATGGTCGTCGTCGTCGTCCTCGTCGTGGGTATTTTTTTCCGTTTGTAATGATTTGAGGAAGGTTTGGCAGTCATTTCTAGTAGGTCTGGCGATACATAAAGACGGGCTCCTTTTTGGTTTCGCCTCACTAATGAATTTGTTAAATTTGTCTCTTGCTAATTATAAAATATATATACATGTGTGCGTGTGTGTGTGTGTCTGTATGTGTTGTGTGTGTGTGTGTGTGTTTGCATGGTGTGTGTGTGTGTGTGTGTGTGTGTTTGCATGTACAATACCTCAATAATTAGAATAAACCGAGGTTTATATAAAAGTTCCTACGCGTGTTTCACGAACATGATTGTTTGGAGCCTAGCCGAAGGTACTGCAAGAGCATTTAAATGCTCAAACGCGCAACGGATCCTCGGAGAATACTTTATTGTATCAAATTGCATAATTATCTGTAACTTGATACAATAAAATGATGTTTTTCGGGCCTTAAGATAAATGCACCAGATGCACATAATGGTAAAACTGAAAAAGAAGATGAGATACAAGTAAGTGAAATTAGCGAAGCAACAAATGAATTTCGTGATATTTAATTTGAAACCATTCGGTTATTATTCTACCATAAATGCCCAAAGACGTTATTTGTTCGTATGAGGCTGCTATTCATGTTTCCAACAGTTTAATTTTCAATATTTCCTAATAGATCCATTGTTAACTTCAGAATATTTTTTAATATGCTACTTCTTTTAAGTCTATGTATCTGATAACTGAAACGATAGAAGTTCGATGGAATAGTACAAAATAAATATGGCTTTTGAGAATATCTTTGTTTTTTGTAAGTGAAACATTTTACTTCAATATTACCGCCCATGATCGCTTATTATAGGTGGGCGGTTATTTAAGCCAAAAATTAGTTTTATAAAATAGAATTTTCCATTTAACAGCACTGGACGGATTTTCGGAAAACTCCGGTATTACTTTAGAATGAAGTTAGGTAGAACAAATTTCTCAAATGTCTTTAAGTCGCCCTCCTCATCCAGTGAATTTTGGGGCTTATAAACCTAATATTTTATCTTTTTTTCTTAATACTGGTTCCCATATTACATTCATATCTGCACCAGGTCTGCTCAGCAGGTTATTATGTCCAAGCATATGTGCTGCCTCTTTTAATTTTCGTATTTTCCAGAGGTGTCCGCTGTCTATTATTTTCACTTCATCCCACAAGGAGATGTGGTCTCCGTTTTTCCATGCATGATCGGCTATACCCGATTTTTCAATATCTCCTCGTGTCACAGCTTTACGATGTTCTTCTACCCTTATTTTAAGGGGGTGGCATGTTTCGCCTTTGTATAATTTACCACAACTGCATGGGATGGACTACACGCAATTTTTGGTCACATTCTCTTCTATTGGTGGTTATACTTGGAGAAGATATTTGCGAAGAGTTGTATTACTTCTGAATACTGTCCTGATGTCATTTGGACCGCATATCTTTCTAGTTACTTAAGAAATTATTATAATCATTATTATTATTATATTATTATTATTATTATTATTATTATTATTATTATTATCATTATCATTATCATCATCATCATCATCATCATCATCATCATCATCATCATCATGTCATCATCATCATTATTATTATTATTATTATTATTATTTTATTTTTATATTATATTATAATTATATATATATAATATATATATATATCATATATATATATATATATCTTATTATAAAGGCAGATTTTATCTGCCTCCCTTTGTATCTTATAGAAATCTACAATATAGGATTTCTTCAATTACCATTTACTAGCATTTTAAGAGTAGAATGCATCGGGTTTTGCCAGGTCCACTTTTTAAAATTTCAACCCCAATTAGCAAAATTTAGAGAAAACTCACATTGTGGTGTATGCGTCAAATGCTTCTCTTAGTGTGGTCTACAGCACACGCACACGCACACACACAGTGTGCAACGAATAAAATGAAAGTAATTCACTGTGTGTGTGTTGACAAGTAGACAGTAGAATGCGATGGCGATGGCGATGGCGATGTAATATTTGTTTCTGACTATGACGCTGATAGATACATGAGTAAAATGTATGGGACGCTAAGAGATAAGAGTGAGTGAAAATGTTCTTGGAAGAGAGTAAATAGCGAGAGAGTGATTTGAGGAAGACTTTACATTAAATAACCGTAGTGGCTTGTCAAATGAAGAGGAGTGAAAGGGTACTGGAGGAAATAGGGTGAGTGAGGAAGATGGCCCCTAGCAACCACACCTTTTAAGATAGGGATTTCTAAGGTAGCCCACGAGCATCGTCACCTCATTCTACATGTCCCTGTAAATTTTGGAGCAAATCGAACGGGATAAAGTTATCTCTAAGAAACAGAAAGATCGCCCAAAAGTGTATATAGATATTTAAATGTATTTATATATTCATCTATACACACATGTATGTATAATGTGCGTGTATATATTTCCATAGAGGTAACCATTCAATCCATACAAAGTTTTTAGGACGAAAATATTTATATATAAAAGAAAGGTTGTGTGTCTGTCTACTCCGATTTAGATTCCTAACTACTCCCACATTTTGCGATGCAGTTTAACCAAAACCGGGTATCTTATAGTTGTGATTCATATCGAGCCCTTCTGGGTATTAACGCGCGTCTACGATGAGTCTATGATTTTACAAATAATTTACCATCATTTTTTTCCATTTTAACGCATATTTTTTTTAATAAAGGGAAGTAACTCTCAAACTTCACACCAATATGCGTGCTCATATGCGACGTAATATCACATCAGCAGCATTTCCTCACACTCTCCTTGCACTTGGCGAAGGCAAAATACCAGGGGATGAAAATGGTAATATTGCCATCGATTCCATTTGTAACATTGTTAAGACGCCTTCTGATCTCTCAGAGATGCAGTGTTCCCAGATCTACAAGCTAATTATCAGAATATGGATTGGATTGGCAAAAAGGCTATACTGGCCCCGAGGAATAAAACTGTTCACCATATTAATGATGAAATGCTAAACTCATTCCTGGGGAAGTCTGTGTATATCAGTCTATCGATACAACTCCTGACCCAGAGGACGTCATCAACTATCCAATAGAGGTACTCAATTCCTTTGAGCACCCCGGACTACCACCACACTTTCTCAAACTTAAAGTTGGTGCCCCTATAATGCTCATCAGAAATTTGGTTCCCCCAAAACAATGCAATGGCACACGTTTGGTCGTTAAGTCCTTATCTCCCACCGTAAACTTATATCAATATTTGCCTGAATAATCATCATAATTCAGTGCAATCATTAACAGTACTTTCAAGCAATTCAGCCCCGAGCAACGCCGGGCAATTCTTCTAGTATATATATATATATATATATACAGTTTGGCTGCTTGCTTCTCTGGAGACTGTCAGAATGATGTAGACACCTCTGATGAGAACCTAATAAGGTCCGAAAATCGATTACGGTTGCTCATCATTTTTTCAGCCTGTGGAGAAATGGCTAAAATTTGCCCTGTTTATAATTATCCCCTATGTTACATATTTATTACACCATACCTTGATACTGTGTGAACTAAGATCCCAGTTGACAGGTGGCTGGTATTTATAGAATGTTAAACACTTTCGGTATGCAAATTAAGGACCCCTTCATAGAGTAACTACTGAATGTGTTGAGTATATAAACAGTTTGGCTGCTTGCTTCTCTGGAGACTTTCAGAATGCTGTAGACGCCTCTGATGAGAAGCCCATAATGTTCGAAAATCGATTAAGGCTGTTCGTCACTTTTTTTTAGTCTGCAAAGAAATGTCTATAAGTTTCTCTGTTTATAATTATACTATGTTACATATATATGTGTGTATGTGTGTGTGTACACACACACACATATTCATATACATATATGTGTGTATATGGTTTAATTCAAAATTAAAGATGAAACAAAACGATTTGTGATTATTTGTGAAAATGTGTTTTCGGTATCATTAAATTATGAACAGACGTGGTTGGGTGGTTAGAAGCTTACTTCCCAACCACATTGTTCAGGGTTCAGTCCCACTGACTGGGAAGTGTCTTCTAGGATATCCTCGAACCGACCAGATATTCTCTCTCTCTCTCTCTATCTCTCTCTCTCTCTCTCTCTCTCTCTCTCTCTCACTCTCTCTTGTTTCCCTTCCTCGCTAATTCTAACCCAGAAACATTCTCATTGCGTTCTCTTTCTCTCTGTCTCTCTGTCTCTCTACCTCTCGCTTTCGCTATCTATCTATCTTTCATTGTTTCTCTCACACTTTTTCTCTCTTCCTCTCTATCTCTCTATCTCATCCACTTTCTATCTCCTTCTGCCTCTCTTTTCCTCTCTCTCTTTCTGTCTCCCTCTCTCCTCCTCTCATCTTCTCTCTCTGTTCTCTTCTCATTTTCTCTCTCTCTCTCTTTCTCTCTCCCTCTCTCCTCCTCTCATTTTCTCTCTATCCTCTCTCTCCTCTCTTTCTCTCTCTCTCTCTCTCTCTCTCTCTCTCTCTAGGGAGTCTCCTCTGCAACTCTACTTCCTTACCGCCCTATTCTCTCCTCTTATTAGTTCCCATTAATCTTTAAAATAAAACTAAAAGGAACCTTTTTTTTGTTAATGTATTTCCCTTCTCTTTTTTTTCCACCGCAGTAAAAAGAGGTGGGGTGGGACAAATAAATAAAAGATAAAAATGAGATGCAATGCGATACAAAAAAAAAGTTCTTCAAAATTTTAAAAACAAGACCAAAATTGAAATTATGAAACAGAAAAACAAAGAACATCAAAGAAAAAGAAAATTCTAAAAATGGTAAAACCAAACAATGGAACCGTAATAAAAACAACTATTCTAGCAATCAATCTTTCTAAAAATGAAAAAGATTTACGTATAAAAGCAAAAAAAAAATTATATTTGCCAGCTTTAGGTGGTTGGCGAGGGATGCGGGTAACTCACTGAGCCGTGCCTTCACAACAGACTAACAGTAACTTAGCTTAGGGCTAATTATTGAGGACGCTGTGTCTCATAGCGATGCGTTGGATACTACCACAAGCAACAGCCACTAGTAGTAGTAGTAGTAGTAGTAGTAGTAGTAGTAGTAGTAGTAGTAGTAGTAGTAGTAGTAGTAGTAGCGCAGCAGCGAGCAGCGCAGCAGCAGCAGCAGCAGCAGCAGCAGCAGCAGTAGTAGTAGTAGTAGTAGTAGTAGTAGTGTAGTAGTAGTAGTAGAAAGAGGAGGAGGAGGACATGTTTATACTAGATCTAATAGATATTCTTTCAGCCATTTTTTTCTCTGATATATCAATAGAAGAAACTTGGCTAAGCAAATATAATTACAATTAGTTATCGAATCGATAATTAAGAAAATAAACATCATATATACATACATACGACCGTCGTGCAACAAAGCTTACAGTACACTGTCTTCCCTATCAATCATTTAAAATTATATATATATTATATTATATATATATATATATATATATATATATATATATATATATATATATATATAATTTGTCCTTACTGCTAAGTTCCTCGTTCGACGACGAGCGTGATACGTGAAACCCAGTGTAGCGGGAGAGTAAACTTCAATCACTAAAAAACTCTGTGTCTTTTAGTAGTCTTTTATTTTTGTGTATTTGCTTATGTGAGTGAGTGCTTGCGTGTGTGTGTTTTTGTGTGTGTGTGTGTGTGTGTGTGTGTGTGTGTGTTGTGTGTGTGTGTGTGTGTATGTGTGTGTGTGTGCTTTTACATCTATTTATATTTTTTTATAGCAAAGGTTGAAAGGTTGTTGTTGGTACACTTACGTTAATAATTTGATACGGGTTTGTACACAAACACACAATCATGCAAACGCAGAGGGAGAAAGGGAGGGGGAGCCAGCCAACCAAACAGACAGAAGACAGACAGACAGACAGAGAAAGAGAGAGAGAGAGAGAGAGAGAGAGAGAGAGAAAGAAAGTGAGAGAAACGTTCAGTTAAACCGTAAGTGCCAATTTTTTTGTTTACTAATCTTTTTTAACTATTACACCCAGCGCCATTTCTGTTGTACAGATATCATATTTGTGTGTATGTGTGTGCGCGTGTGTGTGTGTGTGTGTGTGTGTGTGTGTGTGTGTGTGTGTGTGTGTGTGTGTGTGTGTGTGTGTATTGAATGGGTCTTTGCCATGGCATACATATAAAAGACGATACTAGTTTTTCGCAACCAAGAAAATAACGCTGGAACCAGCAGGGGTGGGTTTTTATTTTTTACCTTTTTTTACTCACCTGCTACTCTTCCGTTAAAGGCCGTTTTACGCATAAAAAAAAACAAAACTTTTTTATGATGAATACAGTTGAACATTTCTATAGTAACAGTTTGTATTAAATTATTCAAGAAATAATTAATGAATACACCTATAAGGTTGGGTAGGGGAAGTATCGGCACCCAGGCAGGGGACGCTTTCTTGCATTCGACATCGATTATTTGAACTTAAACTTCCTTGAAACGCTCTCACCGTGAGTTTTGCTTTACATTATTACAAAGAATCAACTTGTAGATCGAATTGTAAATTCTATTTATAGTTTATTGGTGTTGTTATTAATTGCTGTTGTTGTTTTTGTTTTTCTTTGTTAATTATTAATTAAAGAAACACCAGTTATTTCTGTCACCTTCGCCATCTTCGTTGTTTTCATTATTGTCGCCATTATCGTTGATTTGTTGTTGTTGTTCCCGCCATTATTAAAGAGCAATCTATTTAATGTGCTCTTTAAATTGGTTTGTCTCCCTTCACCTCTGACCTACCGTAGCGCCACTCTTTAATTCACCGTTTCGCGCCATGCTTCATGATTAACTGTTAATATTTCCTCCATTTTCGTTCTTTGTTTAGTCTACCCTAACAAACAAATGGGGCGGGATGCAGCAGTTTATTAGAAACCTCCTTATTGCTGATCTGGTCTTGTTGTTGTTTTCTTGGCGCTTGCCCTTGTTGTTGTTATTGTAGTTGTAGTTATTATTTTTCTTGTTGTTGTTCAAGTCTTGGTCATGATGGTTATATTGGTAGAGGCGGTGAAGATGCCGTCGCCGTCGTTGTCATCGTAGATTTGTTATAGTTGCGGTGGTTCAGGTAGAGGTGGTGGTGGTGGTGGTAGTGGTGGTGGTTGTGGTGGTGGTGGTGGTGGTGGTGGTGGTGGTGGTGGTGGTAGTTGCGACGGTGGTGGTGGTAATCATCATCATCGTGATTTCGTTTTGTTTTTGCCATGACTAACGTCGCCCATCATTCTTCATTTCTTGCAAAAATTTCGGGTGAGAAATGAGATTTTTGTGAAGCTAAATGGAAACCAATTCCCGCTTACCTCTTGCTTTATATCGTTCGCCATGGCCTTCTCAGTAATTATATCAGGATACTTCTATTGCAAACGAATTACTGGTATTTATCGTTTTTGAACGTCAAAGCCGACCCTAACATGAATTCACTTCAGAATGTAAGGGAACCTCAATTGTCAAAGATTTTCTGTGGTTTAACTTTAAAACAGCGATATTTCTTTAGCTCAGTTCTTAGTTTATTTCCAATTCTGGTCTATCTTTATTTAAAGCACGAAATATATAAAAATGTTTACAAATTAGTTTATACAATTAAGCGGTATTCAATACAGGTAGACAGAATGAAATAAGTGTTATTCAACAAAGCTATATTTTCACAGATCAATGTTAATATGTAAATATTAACAACAAAATGTTAAACGATACATTTTTGAATAAAACTAATCTTATAACAGAAAATAAACTCCAGCGACCTGCAATTCTTCACCTTTATCTTAGAATCCCACAGCTTTCTAAACTATTGTTGAATCTACTTCCGTTCTGCTTCGTCTTGCCAGATTTTGTCACACATCAATGATATTGTGTTGTTAGATTTTTCATTTGGCTTTAAGGGATTTACCATTTTTCATAGATTCCGCTTCCTCTATACAGTTTCCTGTCTTTTCTTTCTTTGTCTCACATTCGTTACTTATAATGTTAACTCGTCTTTGTTCTATAATCGCTCTTTTGTACTCTTACATTACAAAAGAGCGAATAAGTTGGTCTTTTATTATATAATATTCACAACAGACTCCAACAGTCTTTCTTTTTGTCAAAAATATATTTTAGTCGTGTCAAATGCTGTATCTGAAATAATGTCGCTTTTACCAAGTTTTTCCCAATTCATTTACGTCTATGTGAATGTATCATAACTAAATATGTAATATTATAACTAAATGTGTAATATTTAGGTACTTTACAAGTTCAAATCCCACCGAGTTCAACTTTACCTTTCGTGATCAATAAAATAAAGTACCAGGAAAATACTGGTGGCGATGTAACCGACATGTCCCCCTGCCCCTCCTCAAATCTGCTGACTTTCCATCCTGAAAACCGTATAGCTGGCCTTAAGAGCCCTAGTACTGTATAAAATTTTATACATACAACATATATATATATATATATATATATATATGGGCAGATTTTTTATCACTCTTTTATGAGTAATAAAAAATCTGCCCATGAGTTAAGATCTTCTACTACCATGTTTTCATTGATGAAATTCACCTCTCTGTCTGTATACCTACCCTCTTTGTAATGTTGGCAAATGGAATAAGTATAAAAACAATGAACATTGTCAATTTAATTTTAAAAATTCTATATGTGGCTGAAGAGTGCTCTACATTTTAAAACTGATGTAATACTTACATTGTTTAATTAAATGAAGTAGCATGAAACAATCGTACTACACTACCTTTGGATATCCTTGTTGCTTATTTTGATTATAATCATCCCATTTGATTTATATGGATAATACCATACCAAATTCTGGTGCCTTTAACTTAAGTACCATATTCTTCTGAATTTAAACTTTTGCTGAACTTATATATATATATATATATATATAGAGAGAGAGAGAGAGAGAGAGAGAGAGAGAGAGATTTAAATACTGATTTCAAATTTTGGCACAAGGCCAGCAATCTCATGGGGAGGGGTAAGTCGACTACATCCACCCCAGTGTTTAACTGGTACTTATTTTATCGATTTCGAAAGATGAAAAGCAAAGGCGACCTCGGCGGAATTCGAACTCAGAATGTAAGGACGGACGAAATGCCGCTAAGCATTTGCCTCGCCTACTAACGATTCTGCCAGCTCGCCACCTGGCGGTATTTCAATATTGTTTAATGTTTCATTTATGTTATTCTATAGAAGAAGGAGTACTCCGTCGGTTGCGACGACGAAGGTCCCAGCTGATACGATCGTGAAATTAATGTGCAAGTGGCTGAGCACTCCACATACGCGTGTACCCTTAACGTCTCTCATTTATTCATTTTATTTCATTTTCATTCATTAATGTGTTTTCCAGCCCGCAGCTACTCTGTATACAACCTTTATGGCAAATAAAATGAAATAAAGTAGCTTGCTTACCAACCACATGGTTCCGCGTTCATTCCCACTGCGTGGCACCTTGGGCAAGTGTCTTCTACTATAGCCTCGGGTCGACCAAAGCCTTGTAAGTGGATTTGGTAGACGGAAACTGAAAGAAACCCGTCGTATACTATATATATAATATATATATATATATATATATATATATATATATATATATATATATATATATATATATAGTATGTATGTATATATATGTATATGCATGTGTGTGTATATGTTGTGTGTGTGTGTTGTCCCCCTCCCCCAACATCGCTTAAACAACCGATGGTGGTGTGTTTGCGTCCCTGTAACTTAGCGGTTCGGCAAAAGAGCCCGATAGAATAAGTACTAGGCTTACAAAGAATAAGTCGTGGGGTTGATTTGCTCGACTAAAGGCGGTGCTCCAGCATGGCCGCAGTCAAATGACTGAAACAAGTAAAAGATAGTTACACAATGTAACGGTGAGTATAGGGTGAAAGGCCAAAGATTACTCGAATCTAGCAGAGGAACTAAGCCGTTATTGCAGTTAACGAATATATCTTTATTCCTACATGTACTAAGACATTGATAAATTATCTGCCAAGGTTGACATAGACGCATTTCATAAAATATCAATACCAGCATCGTTGTTCATATTGCTAAGGAATTCTGACACATCGTTTGTCCTTTTTTGCTCATCTTAAACATATTTGTTAATCTTAATCAGTTAATTTTAAACAACCGTGTTAATCTTGATAGGAGTTTTTTTTTATTAATATATCTATGACTTACGTGGGGGTGGGGGTTCCATTGAACATTCTCGTTAACCCTGAGTATTTTCATTAACAGGGACCACCCTTAATAAACGTTTAACACTTCGACGTATTTAATCCAAGTTGTTCTATTTTCAAACAAGATTGACTTCTCAAACAACAAAATGTAGTAGTAGTAGTAGTAGTAGTAGTAGTAGTAGTAGTAGTAGTAGTAGTTGTAGTAGTAGTAGTAGTAGTAGTAGTAGTAGTAGTAGTAGCTGTAGTTCTTAATGCAGTCGTATATTCCTTCTGTCTGTCTGTATGTCAGGTGAAATATTTGTGTATGCATGTTTCAAAGTAAATATTATTATGAATATTTGTATTCTGT
>NW_021827507.1:22500-28196 GCF_006345805.1 Octopus sinensis | reverse complement strand
CAACATCGGTGGCAAGAAAACAAAGGCACTGAGTGGACAGTGGTTATGCTGCAATACCGTTTTCTAGGATTCGGTAGAAAGTGTCGACGCTTGCGCTCATTTTAAGTCTCTTACATATTCAATCGGTCTCTTTTGTCGAAAGATTTCGGTTATCGTCATCTGGAGGCGAAGATAATTTTTATAAACTGAGAATTTGTCTTGTATGGTATTTGATACACAAAGGAATCTCGGTTTACGACAGCCTCTCACCATGAACAAATCGTTTCCGAACAATTTATCGAAGATAAAATGTTTCGGGTGACGAATGGTGTCTCGGGTAACGAACACGCAAGCTGTTAATAACGGTTGGCGACAGGCTAGGAGTATCAGCAGAAGAGCGTTAATTGCTGTCTAGCTGTCGTTCAGTGCACATCCTAACTCAAATTCACCTTTGCTTTCTCTTGAATTTCCTATGCGAAGTTTCTATTTACGAACAAAATGGGTAACGAACGGCCTTCAAGAACGAATTAAATTTGTAAACCGAGGTTCCACTACAGCTGTATTTGTCTATGTTGTTCATGTACATGTCCGGTAGGTACACCGTCATCAATTCACATTTTTTCAATAAAATAGTTTTTAACTATTAACGGTGAGATACTCGGGGTATATTTTCTCGGTAAACTTTCCTCAACGTGAACTTTCTTCACGGTGAATAGATGACGGTGAACTTACCTGTAATCGTTCATATACGTGTTACTGGCCCATCCAATTTATTTTTCTTAGCTGATTTTTGTTTCAGTTATGTATATAAATTTGACTATAACGGTATTCTACCCAATTTTGTATAAGTCTAAGTCTCTTTGCTATTGGAGATAAGGTCACACAATTTTCGTGCTGCTGACGCCTATTGAGGAAGGACCACTTATCCACGACTTACATCTTATCACTAGACAATAAGCCTGTCTTTTTCCCTTTTGGAAAATCCTTGATTATTGAGATTATCTCCCCTTATCGTGTCGAGCAGCTCATAAGCTCTTAACTTATCATGCTGAGCTGCCATTTTGTAATTATGATGCATCCTTTAGAGGTGGAGATAATTTTAATTACTCAAGAATAAATACCGTATCGTATTTACTATCCATCCATCCATCCGTCCATCTGTCTGTCTGTCTGCCTGCCCGTTGTCTATCTGTGTGTGTTTGTGTCTGTCTGTCTGCCTATCTATCTATCTATCTATCTATCTATCTATCTATCTATCTATCTATCTATCTATCTATCTATCTATCTATCTATCTATCTATCTATCTATCTATCTATCTATCTATCTATCTATCTATATATATATATATATATATATATTTCCAAAATATCTCCTTTCGTATGAGATGTAAGAGAATGGGGAAATCGCAAATGTATTGGGAATTTATATAGCAATAAATCAGTTTTATATCCTGATAATATATACAGGTGTATAGGTATGTATGCATATACATTTATAGTTGCATAGTTATGTAGTAATGTACGTATGCGTCCTACACATATACACACGCATACGCACAGACAAACATACATAAGCATATATTTGTGTTTATATGTGTGCGTATATGTGTATTAAGTAATAGGTACGCACGATCCAGGGATCCATATATGTATAATAATCCCCTTCTCATATTCACAACTTTGATATACATGTGTGCGTGTAAATGTATAATCATATTTTGTTCTATAGGTATTAATATCCAATAATGATGCACTCCTACAGCAAGCTAATATTTCTAATAGACAAAACTCAAGCGTGGCAAAAGAATATCTCTGAGTATCACAATACATCATACATACATACATATATAATATATATATATATATATATATATATATATATATATAAATATAATATATATATATATATATAGTATATATGTTTGTGTGTATTTATATGATATCTATCTATCTACTATCTAGACGAAGACAGGTGGTGTACAAAACAAACAGATGTATTAGTATAACGCTCAGGAATAGAAAAAGTCTTTTACGTTTAGAGCCTACGCTCTTCTACAGAAAGGGACACAGAAAAAAACAAGGAGAGAAACAAGGAGAGAAAAAAATGTGTGTAGTGGTTAACGATCTATCATGGCATCTATCTATCTATCTATCTATCTATCTATCTATCTATCTATCTATCTATCTATCTATCTATCTATCTATCTATCTATCTATCTATCTATCTATCTATCTATCTATCTATCTATCTATCTGTCCAACAACCTCCGACCTGTGGGCTTATGTCGAACGGCTGCTGTCACGTGTGGGATGTGTCGGTTTATCAGCCGAGTCTATCGTTAATATCGTCACGCCTCCTTCCTTCAAACGGGAAGGAAGAGCTATTTTTATCATACTTGTGGCTATGGCGATTAATACAGAGAGTTGCTTATTTGTAAAAAAGATATAATATGTGACTTCATTGGCCGAGGTTACCGTGGTCTTTTCCGTAGGCTTTTCTTTCCACGGGTAAACCTCACCTGTCCTCTCCTTTACACTTTATATTGACATTTCTGTGATAACGATCCCTATTAATCGATTTTTCTTTTTCCTTTTATTTTTATCCCCCCACTTTTTTTTGCTTTCCCCTTTCTTTCCTTTTACGATCCCTTTTGATCGAAAGCCAAAACCCCCTTTTTTGATCCCCAAAAAGAAAAGCTCTACCTTGTAATTTGTCCCGTCTGTGTGCAGCCCTGTGTGGCTAATAAAGAAACATATCTATCTATCTATCTATCTATCTATCTATCTATCTATCTATCTATCTATCTATCTATCTATCTATCTATCTATCTATCTATCTATTTGTCTTTCTGTCTCTCTGCCAGTCAGTCTGACTGAGTCTCTCTCTCCCTCTCTCACACACACGCATACATACATACATACATACATACATACATACATACATACATACATACATATATATATTGATAGATTGATAGATAGATAGATAGATACATACATACATACATACATACATACATACATACATACATACATACATGCAAACAAAGATGTGTGCATATGTGTGACTGAGTACAAATACATAGAGATGAACACAACGCGCAAAAAGTAAATAAATGAAAAATTGCTACGGAAATTAACGAAGAGTGCGGGTTCAAGAGAAAGAATAGCCATATTTTTTTGGACGCTCCATGTTAAACTGCAAAATTCTAATGTGATATTTGTGTAATAACGAAATCAAACCTGGAGTGTGTGTGTGTGTGTGTGTGTGTGTGTGTGTGTGTGTGTGTGTGTGTGTGTGTGTGTATGTGTGTGTGTGAGAGAGAGAGAGTGAGAGGGAGAGAAAGAGAGAAGATTGCAAACAATGAATGAAATAAACACGAAATGAAATAATCGCATAAATAAAAGCTTGTAAAAAACTTGTACCGAATATTTAAATTTGTGAACTTGAAATATTCAATAATAAGAGGAAGTTCAGAAACTAAATTTTCTTGAAAACTTCAATTTATGAAAAAAATCTCACATGCTTAGCAAATATTTCTTTCAGTAAGTTATCGTAGTTGTTTGCGAGTAACGAATGAAAACTTGAAATGAAAACATTAAAATAGAGACTGAGAGGTTTCGCAAATGTCAACGGAAAATTTCGCCGGCAACGAATTAATATTGTTTAGGTACTTGCTACATCAATCCCGGAAGTTGATTGTAATATTCATTTTTAATAAAAATATACAATGAAGAGCCTATTATGTATCCAAGGTCAAATTATTCATGCATCCCAAGTATGGAAATAATTCGAGCAGACGTTTCCGCGTGAAAAGTGAATACAGGCCAAGAAGTCTGTTTTGTATAATATACATAAATACATTCATTCATACATACATACATACATACATACATACATACATACATACATACATACATACATACATACATACAAACATACATACATACATACTTACATACATACATACACACACACACATAAATATATATATATACATACATATATACGTATATATACATACGTATGTATATATATATATACATATATATATATATACACATACATATATACATAATACATACATTACATAGATACATATATATATATATATATATATATTATATATATATATATTATATATATACTAAGCAATAAGGGGTTTAGAAACGAATTGCCTTACCACATACCGAATTTAGAATAGCAGTCAAAGGGTATAGCTATTTCTTCTACTAAAAAGGAGATCTCAGTAAAAACAGCAATGGAAGGTGACACAAACAGGTAAGAGAGAATGAATTAACTGCAATCTATCAAACATTTTTAAAGTTATCTACGGACGTACGTTTCGAAATCAAGTTTTTAGGAAAGCATAAGAATTTAAATTAAAATTAAATATTGAGTTGAGTGGTGCCTCCTAGTATCTCAAAATTCAATATATAATCATTTATGATTATAGTATTCTTACGGAAGAGAAAAGAAGTTTCGGTAAGATTAGATATTTTAATATTTAATATTTAATTCTTATGCTTTCCTAAAAACTTGATTTCGAAACGTACGTCCGTAGATGATAACTTTAAAAATGTTTGATAGATTGCAGTTAATTCATTCTCTCTTACTGTTTGTGTCAGCCTTCCAATTGCTGTTTTTACTGAGATCTCCCTTTTTAGTAGAAGAAATAGCTATAACCCTTTGACTGCTATTTCTAAATTCGGTATGTGGTAAGGCAATTCGTTGCTAAACCCTTATTGCTTAGTATTACTTAAATTTTTCTCGAATGAGGCTTTACATGCCGAAGACTACTTGGTGTAATTGATAAGTATTCCAAATTAATTAATTTCACCCTTCATTATACGGATAACCATATTTTATCTCAGTAGATGACCACAGCATCTTGTTTTGGCTACACGCGGGTGGGAAGGGGCTGTTGACACAATCGTTTCATTCACAAATTTGAATTCGGTGATACTAGTTGCGGATTCTAGCTCGCTCTGATACTGAGTTGAGTTGGTGCCTCCTAGATCTCAAAATTCAATATATAATCATTATGATTATAGTATTCTACGCTGAAGAGAAAAGAAGTTTCGGTAAGATAGAATTATTTAATATTTAATATTAATTCTTATGCTTTCCTAAAAACTGATTTCGAAACGTACGTCCGTAGATAACTTTAAAAATGTTTGATAGATTGCAGTTAATTCATTCTCTCTTACTGTTTGTGTCAGCCTTCAATTGCTGTTTTTACTGAGATCTCCTTTTTAGTAGAAGAAATAGCTATAACCCTTTGACTGCTATTTCTAAATTCGGTATGTGGTAAGGCAATTCGTTGCTAAACTCTTATTTGCTTAGTTACTAAATTTCCTCGAATGAGGCTTTTACATGCCGAAGACTACTTGGTGTAATTGATAATTATTCCAAATTAATTAATTTCACCCTTCATTATTACGGATAACCATATTTTATCTCAGTAGATGACCACAGCATCTTGTTTTGGCTACACGCGGGTGGGAAGGGGCTGTTGACACAATCGTTTCATTCACAAATTTGAATTCGGTGATACTAGTTGCGGATTCTAGCTCGCTCTGATACTGAGTTGAGTTGGTGCCTCCTAGTATCTCAAAATTCAATATATAATCATTTATGATTATAGTATTCTACGCTGAAGAGAAAAGAAGTTTCGGTATAGATAGAATTATTTAATATTAATATTTAATTCTTA
>NW_021827507.1:0-7500 GCF_006345805.1 Octopus sinensis | reverse complement strand
ATCATGCCACCCGAGACATATCCAAATAAATATCCCATTCAATCTAGCGAGACGAATCTGCACTATAGTGTCGGAAAAAAAAACACCAGAGAACTCAGACTGCATGAACCTTAAAACATACTTGTCGACAGACACTACTCAACTTCGCTTATAGATGATAGGATAAAGCATGCAAAAAGAATTGATATATAAATACTAAAAGAGGTCAAACAAAAGAACAAACCCATTCCAAAAATATTACCTTATATTTCCACATACAACTCCAGAAACAACGAAGCATATATAGCCTTTCAATACTACATAAGGACCCTAAGCTGTATGAAATTGTACCCACCCATAAAATTATCAAAACCAACAAACAGCCAAAGCCACTAAGGCAGATACTCACAAATGCAAAACTATACTCAAAATTTACGGAAGCAAGAGTTGAAAAATGTGGACGACCGAACTGTGGAACATGTCCTAATATAATGGAAGGCTCAGAGTTCCATTTTAAACAAGGACAAAAATATTAAATTAAAACTTACTTCACTTGCGCCTCTGAAAATCTCATCTAATCATAACGTGTTCCGGTTGCAGTAGGAACTGTATAGGTTCAACAGGAATGTCCCTAAGAGGTAGATCTACACTACACAGCCTACAAATCTACCACCCCAGATACCGTCAAATACCTCTCAGTGGTCACATAGACAGATGTACTAAGGAACGCCAACCACAATTCACAATATTTCCGCTATATCAAGCGGAAAGGACCTCAACTCAACAACGACTAAATAAAGTGGCTACATTTATAGAAAAATACAAACCAGAACTTATTATTAAAAGATATAGAAAAAAGGAAAAAAAAGATTTACCTCCGTTCAGCTAAGAAATATTATAGCCACTGATTATCCCATAGCAAAAAAAAACAACATTATATTCACTCTCCTGCATAACCGCAAAACTGTATCATACCTGTTTCTACGTATGATTAAATCAAACATTTATTATGATTTCATAACATTGAGTCATGATTAGTGAAGCGAAACCGGTCGACTCTATACATATCGTAATGGATTAAATAATCTTCATCTACCTAAACAAGATTTCTGTGCTTCTTCACCTTAAACCTTATTTGTTATATTGGCCACGCGTAGAAAGTCCCTTCGAATTTTCACCTATATATATATATATATATATATATATATATATATATATATATATATATATATATGCACACACACACACATAATTGTGAGGAAGAAATAAGGACAACATATGGACAGGATATATATCTTGTATACATGTATACCATCTTCAATTTTGTATTCAATGTGTAATTTACTGTTGCGTAATGGCTTCCATTGTACGGCCCGGTATATATATATATATATAATCTGCCAATCTGTCTGTCTGTTTATCTTCGTTTATATATATCCGCCCCCCTCCACTTCACGCAGAACTAACAAAATATTTAGTGACAATATGAGAACTGCTTTTGACACAAACTCGTAAAAATAGGAATAAATATGGAAGAATAATTGTTTAGTTCTGAGATATAGGCATTGATAATAAATGAAAATACTTTTTACATGGTTCGTAAGTACGTACGTGTGTATACACACACATACATGTATACACATGCTGAATAAAGCACACAGACTTAAATTCACATACATTGTTATATACATTATATACATACACACATACATATTCACACATTCATATACATAATTATATATATATATATATATATATTATATATATATATATATACATGTATGTACGTATATATATGCATATATATATATATATATATATATATATATATATATATATATATATATTATATAATATATATATATAATTATACATGTATGTACGTATATATATGCATATATATATATATATGTATGTGTGTGTTTGTATATATATATATATACATGTACATTACTATTATATAATATAAATATATTTGTGTAAATCTTTGTATGTATATATGATGCATATCTACCTACCTACTTACCTACCTACCTACCTACCTACCTACCTACTTACCTATCTATCTATCTATTTATCTATCTATCTATCTATCTATCTATCTATCTATCTATCTATCTATCTATCTATCTATCTATCTATCCATTCATCTTTGAACTGACTTTCATAGAGAACGTGAATACACAATGCAATTGTATTTCGGGTATCTTTTTATCTCATGAAACTTTCAACAAAAATCAAACAATCGATTTTACGAGTATCTGATTTTTGTGAGAATGAAAACAGAGTCATCGCAGAAGAATATATATTACTGTTTTCCAACTTGCATTCCATATATGAAGTGATTGGTTACGTTGCAAATCTCAGTAATATGTGTGAATACCGTTTACCTTGATGGTAGCCTGATATCTTCCATACTTGAATAAAATCAGATATTTGATTCTGGTTCTAGTGAAGCTTTCATCAATAATTGCTTGCCACCCGTTCGTGTAGGTAGAGCATGTACCGCTCAGGGTAGCTCTTGAATTTGCATTCTCTATCTTTTATACAGGCTCATTAAGCAACTCTAAAGTGCCGCCCTTCTAAAAGCGCCATTTGGGGTGCATCGTTCCCATGGCCGCTCCACTTTCGAACTACGCCACTATCGATATGTAGATGAAGTCATGCAGCTACTGGTTCAATGTAGATGCTGATTTTGTCCGTCTTCTCAGTTCTTACTAAAGATGTTCTCACGGAGATTGACAGGAAGTCGGTCAGTGCATGACATCAATACTTTCGGACTGTAGGAGTTGTTGGATTGCGCATTGGTTCTTGGGTTATTCCGTGTTATTCAATATTATTTTGTTGAAAGCTGGAGTCTTGACGGTGGGCATAAAAAATGCAGAGCGTGCATTGACTTGGTCAATGGGTATGAGACATTTTAGCACAGATATTTTGGCACCGCTTATTTGGCGTCCCTTACATGGCGACGCTGTTTCGACGCTGACTTATTTGACATCAGACATTTTAATGCTTCTTTCGTTTTAATATTTCTCTTGTTCTCTCTCTCTCTCTCTCTCTCTCTCTCTCTCTCTCTCTCTCTCGCTATATAAGGAGAGGGAAAGTGTTTATATCAATCATGTTCAATTTATAAATCTTAATGTCTATCCCTCCTCTATATTCTCACCCTGTCTCTGTCTGTCTGTCTCTCTGCATGTATATATATATCTGCACCTGTGTGTGTGTGTGTGTGTGTGTGTGTGTGTGTGTGTGTGTGTACTTGTCTCCTGTGCTAAAAAGTACTGTCATCAAAATATGCTCAATATTCAGTGAGCCAACTCACTAGCGTCCAAACTTCCAACAGTCAATGTATTGCTGAGCAAGACGTCTGCAGGGTAGGCCACACTGAGCTGAATGTAGTTTAGCCTTTCTACATCCTTTCAATTAGGATTACTTATACCTCATCTTGAACGCCTGTATACTATTTCATACACATGAAGGCAACAGCGAGTAACATCGGTGCCGGCTTCTCGTAGAGCTGCGTCTGCAACCATCTGAAAAGCGTCCTACACATGCTTTCTTAGAATATAGCGGTCTTTCCTGTTTGTTGTGTTAGGAGGTGTGCCTATTCGTGGATTGTCACCTGCAGTCCTAGACACCGCTATACGAGAGCTGGAGAGTCAGGGAGTCGGATGAGCATGTGTAAAGATGTAACCTTTAGCCAGTTACGAGTTTTAAAGGTAGTTGTCTTAAAGATAGAAAAAGACAAAGCGAGGATACAGCGTATCTGTGGAGGTTGGGGTAGATAGTGCAGTGTGTTAGCAATTGGTTCTTAGCCATCTTTAGGACGTGGATTTTGATAAGGGCTAGGATGTTTATGTATTCGGGTATCTTGAAAACACTTCATGAAGTGACTACCGTGCCCTGCATAGTTATGGGCTGTCCTTTGGCAAGGTATAGCACCCGGTCAGCCACCCTGCCAGGGATACAGCGATGTCATAGGATTGCAGCATGGCGGATTGCGAAGAGGTAGTGGAAGAGCTCAACTGAGACGACGGTGCTTCATACATTGATGTTGAGCGGAAGAATCACCAAACCCTATCAGGATCACCAAACTCTACTAAGAGAGTAATTGCAAAACAGCCATGGGATTACCGTTCATGGTCTTGTAATCAGCTAATGAAAGATTCACTGTGACTGAAGCTCCCGATTCAAATTCGTAACAACGGAATTGGATGGCGACAGAGAGTCAGGGGAATCCGCGGATGTCATGGAACTGCAGCATGGCGGATTGTGAAGAAGAAGCGGAAGGGGCTCAACTGGGCCAAACCTGCTTCTTATATTGATACTGAAAAATCTTTGAAGATCGACGGTCTGGATCAGCAAGCTCTGTCGAGAGAGTAGCATCGGCGCATGCGTAGGGGTGGAATCCATTCTTGTGTAATCAGTCAATGAAAGATTCCCTACATGCATGGGCGCTCGCGCACACACACATACACACTTTCTCACACACACACGAACACATACATATATATAGATATACTTTTATATATATACTAGCAGTATCGCCCGGCGTTGCTCGGGTTTGTAAGGGAAATAACTATATAAGCATTTTTAGAGAGTTATAGCCAAAAAATAGCAAAAAAATGCATTAAAAAATTGAAAAAAAATAAGGTAAATTTTTTTTTAAAAATCGTTGACACAATCGTAGATATTTTTAGAGAGTTACTTCCCTTATATAAAAGCGAAAAAAATGCATTAAAATGGAAAAATATGATGGTAAATTTTTTAAAATCGTAGACTCATCGTAGACGCTCGCGCTAATACCAAGAGGGCTCGATATGAATCACGACTATAAGATACCCGCTTTTGGTTAAACTGCACCGCAAAATGTGGGAGTAGTTACGAATCTAAATCGAAGGGGACAGACACACAACTTCACTCTTATATAAAGATGCTTTTTTTTTTCAGTCATAGAGTTAGTTTATGAAGAGTCTTCAGTAGAAAATCCTTCGAATCTGACTCGCTGCTTGATATAATGAATTCGTATCCATTTTTTGTCAGAATTACAAATTTTGAAAACACAATAGGAACAAATTTCGGAAAAAAAAATCTCCCATAATCCACGGAATTAAATTACACTTCGATTTTTGTGCAAAAACTGTATTGAAGTGTTTACGAAGTATAATACGTGTTTTCACGAATGTACTAAAGAGATTTACTCTGATATTCTCATTTAAATATGAATAGGTAAATTCGGGCGGTTGGTAACGAAAGGGTTTAATAAGTGTCGTCTGTTTATACATAAACACTGTTTCATACTTTCAGTTTAGTCTTCCTCAATCACTCTGTCGCTAATTTACTCTCTTCAAGAACATTTTCACTCACTGTTATCTGTTAGCTTCCCATACATTTTACTCATGTATCTATCACGTGTGATAGACAGAAACAAATATTACATCAGTTTCACTTTACGTTGCACACTGTGTGGTGTGCGGTTTGCGTGTGCTGTAAACCAGACTAAGAAAAGCATTTGACATACACACCAGAATTGAGTTTTCTGTAAATTTTGCTTAATTGTAGTTTAAAATTTTAAAAACTGGACTGGCATGACCCGATGCATTCTACTCTTAACAATGCTAGGTAAATTGTAATTGAAGAAATCCTATATTGTAGATTTCTATAACTTACAAAGGGAGGCAGATAAAATCTGCCTTTTATAATAAGAGATGTATATGACATCTCTCTCCATCTTTTCTTTGTATACTCACACATGTCTTTGTACATATATATATATATATATGTGTGTGTGTGTGTGTGAGTGTGTGAGTGTGTGTGTGTGTGTGTAGTAAGAAGCTTGTTTCACCACCAAATGAATCAGAGTTCAGTTCCACAGCGCAACGCGTTGGGAAAAGTTTTCTACTATAGCCTCGGGCCAACCAAAGCCTGTGAGTGGATTGGTAGACGGAAACGTGTGTTAAATATATATATATCTATATATATATAGATATATATATATATGTATATATATATATA
Organism: Octopus sinensis; assembly: GCF_006345805.1. Lineage (NCBI taxonomy): Eukaryota > Metazoa > Mollusca > Cephalopoda > Octopoda > Octopodidae > Octopus > Octopus sinensis. The sequence continues at coordinate 1,506 of NW_021827507.1, read as the reverse complement.
TATATATATATATATATATATATATATAATACTAGGTGTATGTTATGTATGTATAGGTATATATAATTGTGTGTATGTGCCTTTGTGTCTGTTTGTCCGCGTACCATCGCTTGACAACCGATGTTGGTGTGTTTATGTCCCCGAAACATAGCGGTTCGACAAAAGAGACCGATAGAATAAGTACTAGGCTTACAAAGTATAAGTCCTGTGGTCGATTTGTTCGACTAAAGGCGGTGCTCCATCATGGCCGCAGTGAAATGACTGAAACAAGTAAAAGAATAAAAAAAATATATATATTCAAACTAATACACCTGTCCTTGTCTTTTGTTTTTCTGTAAATTTCAATTATATATATATATATATATTGATAAAACGGTAAGATAACAAAAGAAAGAAAGAGACCTCAATATTATGTAAATAGAGGAAATTTATCTATACAATAATATGTTACATTACTCGGTAGTCAAGATAAAACTCTGAGTTTCAGATGCCGAAGTGGAAATCCACAACACCATCTCATCGGTTATCTGGCTATTTGAAAACGCTAGGAAAAAATACCGTTAAATAAAGGGAATTACTCTGTTATAACTTTGTTTGCCTGCGTACTTATACATCGCTCGCATTTTTCGTCATAAAAATTATATAAAAATACATAAAAAAATATATAAAAATATATAAAAAATATATAAATTCTTCTTGGGACATAAAAGAGAAGCATGTTCTATATGTTTTCTTTAGGGGACCAAAAACGTAAACAAAAATTTAGTCACATGTGGGCATGATCCGAAAAGCTCTGTCCTTGTATTTAGACATGTAGTAGGGTCTAAGCTTGCTTTCCAGATAAGCCATCTCTCCATGTCGCATAGACCGCACCTTCCGCTGCCGTTGGTATAGGGCTTACATCTGGCCAAAATCTTCCATTGTATGTATAATCGACACCTTTATCTCTTAAAGACCAAAAATGATAGATAATTGTGTCGCTTTTCTTTTTGTTCCATGCCAAGCTCAAAGTGTGGTTTATTGAACCTGGCCTTGAAATTACCCTCTGTAAGGCCACGTATTTCTTCGTCGAAACGGTGTATTTCTTTAGTGGTATAGAGTTTACGGTAGCTTCATATATGATGGTCTTGGACATGCAAGCTCCATTTAGCGGGCACAATTCTTTATTCCTGCATGAACAGCTGTTTTTTGTTGTGTTTTTGTATGTTATGTTTGATTATGTTTTTAAATTGGTAGTTGAACTAAAACTAATTTTTAAATTGTGTCTATTGAAGAGTTTCCTATAAGTATGGTTAGCTGGAAAATGTCTATCTATCAGTGCTAGGAAATATTTACCTATATTGAAGGCCACCTCGGGTGAGTAAGGGGGCGTAAACCAGATGACCTTCCTATTTCTATTATTCCTTTTCCTTACTGTTGGGCTAGTGATAGGTGTATATTTTATTTTTTCGCTAAAACCACTATCTTTTAAAGCCTTATTATAAACTGGGGCAAACGCTATTGAAG
>NW_021827506.1:0-28222 GCF_006345805.1 Octopus sinensis | reverse complement strand
GCTGTTTGCGTTGCGGCATTTGTGATTTGTTAACCACTGTTTTTCTCTACTCAGTAGATACCTTCATTCGAGGGAGATGTAACTAGTATTTCTTGCAGACTGAGCGATTACATAGAGGCCCTCTCATTGGTTATATTGTTGGTGATGATAATAGTATTGATGATGATGGTGATGATTTTTTTTCCAATTTGCTCTGTGGACTGATGAGTGGGTTCTAGGATAGAGATCTTTGATTCACTCCATCACACCCCGTTTACCCCCTTATTTCGTCTGCCTCTTATTTAAAAACTCCCCTTGTTTCTTGTTTGTGTTGTTTTTTAAACCCAGATCATATCCCACCCCAACCCCTTCCGGGTATTCTCCTTTCGACCGTCCGTCTCCTTTATATAACTAGGATTACTTACACAGTCCACTGTATCTTCCTTCGTGAGTTGAGGGCAAATTTTTGCCGTTATTTCTCGCCGGTTGAGAGACCATATAGACGCTCCTCTATTAATTATTCATACATCGTATAAAGATGGTTGTTGTTGATGTTGGTCTTATTCTTTGCTGTTGTTGTTGGTCTTATTCTTTGCTGTTGGACACGGCTGGAGTGTCGCAGGCACTTAATGGACATAGCTTCTGACACTGGACATACTGGACAGTGTTGTCACCAATACTCCAAGACCATAAATATGTGGGTCTCATTATTACCCTACAACACTTTCAATTCCATAAGTGTTTCAATGGAAGATGTCTGCTATCAAAGAGCGGATTGTCGACGGCATCGTCCCCACCACACCCATCATCATCATCATCATCATCGCAGACAATATCAGTAGCGCAATACACATATGATGATGATGATGATGGTAGTGGTGGTGGTGCCAGTAAAAGAGATTTTGATGTTTTGTTGAATCACTTCAGGGCAATTCTGATTTTATAACACAAAATATTATGTAAACCTTAAAAAGTAAAATGAATACGCGCCCTCTTCATACGTCTCTACGCCTTACTCCGCTCTCTCCTTTCTCTCTCTCTCTCCTTTTCTCTCTCTCTCTTCTTTCTCTCTCTCTCTCTCTCGTATGTGTGTTTGTATATAGCATGTTTTATATCTTTATATTCAATGATTGTGCGTGTGCGAATTATATATATATACATACATACATACATACATACATACATACATACATACATACATACATACATACATACATACATACATACATACATACATACATACATACATACATACATACATACATACATACACACAACACACACACACTACATACACACAACACACACACATACATACATACATACATACACACACACACACCCACACACACACACACACACACACACAACCTACAAAACACACACACACACATACATACATACATACACACACACACACACACACACACACACACTACATACACACACACACACTACATACATACATACATACATACACACACACACACACACCACATACACACACACATACATACATACATACATACATATATAGCTTCTCTCCACATGTCAGTTATTATTTTTTCATCCCCTCCCCCGCCATCAATGAAGTGAATGTGAAAAGAGAAACACTCCTCCCCACAGAAAAAACCAAAAAAAAATACACAGATAAAATGAATCAAACTAACAAAAAAAAAGACAAAAATGAACACGCAAAAATTTTATTTCCTTAAAATGCTATATTTTTCAGTTATATCATTAGAAATGCGTATCCTATATTTATATCATTACATATACACATCATTATATAATCTCTCTCTCTCTCTTTCACACACACACACACACACACACACACGCGCGCGCATACATACGCACGTGGTAATCCCTTGATTCTCCCTTTCTCAAGCTTCGTCATACCAAGTACCCACTGACAACTGATATATATATATATATATATATATATATATTATATATATATATTTTAAAAAGACTGATTGGTGATGGTGTAATATTTTTGTGTTATTTAACATTGTACGTCCATAGATATAATTGATCTCTAGATGAACATGGTAGTTAATTTGGCCGTCCATGAGGTATCTACACTAAGTATGGTGCACAGGTTGCCATTTTAAAATAATATTGTTTGTGTGACACATGACGAATATATATATATATACTCATGCATATATATCACTACTGTTGTTGAATGATATATATATATTTGTTTATAATTTCACTCAGAAACTGAGCGAAGGGCGCGATGTATCCAGATATAGACATCAGATTGTAGTGTCATCTCTTGTATTTCATACCCTGTAGGCAAGGTTTTGGGGGAGTCTAATCCAGCTTTATCTAATGGCAATAGTTATGATGACGATGATAAAAAGAGCAGGAGAAGGAAAATAATAAATGCTGTTTTCTGACAATTGTGATGGCGGGATTGATGTTACTAGTTGTGACATTTTTATTTGTGTATTTATGTCTCACCCCAAGATATTTGGGGCGGTATGGAGGAACGTAGAAGTTGGTTTATGCCACCATGTCAAGATGAAGCTACGTAATCACTCGTCTGCTAGAAAAAAGTTGCCAAATTATTGCCCCCAGGCGACACCTTTACAGTTTCAGAGAAGGTTGCAAGAATAGTTCCAGGTACAAAATGATTCCAAAAGACAGAGACAGAGACGGGTTCTTTTTACGATTTTGCTGCTTTTGATAAGTTTGCCTTATGAAGACTGGCCTAGGATAAAAACAATAAATGTTGCGAAATAAGAGCACTGGATTCGCGAATGTGAAGGAATACGCATGTGTATGTATGTTACACATACACTATCTATCTATCTATCTATCTATCTATCTATCTATCTATCTATCTATCTATCTATCTATCTATCTATCTATCTATCTATCTATCTATCTATCTATCTATCTATCTATCTATATGCGTATGTATATTTATATATATATATATTATATATATATATTATATATATATATATATTATATATATATATGCATATATATGCGTATATCTTTGTGTGTATATACGCACAAACACATGCATATATATATGCTCCTTATATAGGAATGAATAAAAGTTGGCACTTCATCGCTTACGATGACGAAGGTTCCTAATTGATCCGATCAACGGAACAGCTTGCTCGTGAGATTAACGTGCAAGTGGCCGAGCACACCACAGACACGTGTACCCTTAACGTGGTTCTCTTGGAGATTCAGCGTGACACAGAGTGTGACAAAGCTGGTCCTTTGAAATACAGGTACAACTCATTTTTACCAGCTGAGTGGACTGGAGCAACGTGAAATAAAGTGTCTTGCTCAAGGACACAACGCGTCGCCGGGAGTCGAACTCACGAGCTAATACCTTAACCACTAAGCCACGCACCTTCACAGCAGAATGAAGTGATGCTAAAAATGGGCTGTTGTTGGTAGATTTACTTTAATTTGCGATGAATGTTTGTTGATTTGTAGGTTTTATTTGGGGTTATTAAGGAAGCTCCTGTAGTTACCTTCCCTTTTCTATGGACTTCTCTATAAAATTGTTGTGCTTTCCAACTAATCTTTGTGTATCATTTATTTTGTATATTGTATTATAATGGTGGAGGCGCGTGGCTTAGTGGTTAGGGTGTTAGCACCATGATCGTAAGATTGTGGTTTCGATTCTTGGACCGGGCGACAAGTTGTGTTATTGAGCAAATCACTTCATTTCACATTGCTCCAGTCCACTCAGCAGGCAAAAATGAGTAACGCTGCGATGGACTGGTGTCCCGTCCAGCTGGGGAACGCATACGCCATAGAAACCGGGGAAATCGGGCCCGTGAGCCTGGCTGGGCTTTAAAAGGGCCGCATTTATATTTATTTTTTATTGTATTATAATGCATTGCAGTATGGTCTTATTGTTGTAGATGCATGATTAACTGATGAAAAAGTGTCGTGCTTGTTTGTCCAATATATATATGAATATGTATAATTTGTGTCTGTGTGTAATATCCATAAACATACATCTAATGAATAAGTTTGTATATGTGTTTATATGTAATCTTCCTAAGATCTAAGCTTTCTAAATACAGTTCCATATTGTGAAACTCGTATTCTTATCCCGCAAAACACACACACACACACACGCGTGCTCTCTCATCTCTAAACTTTCCCCTCTTTCATCTCTCCACAGTTATGTGATCAGCGTCGGTATAATGGACAAATTAACGCACTACTTCAGTTTAGTTCAAGGACCAATCGATTCCAATAAATCGATATCGGACTTTTTACAACACAGCCTCGGATTACTTATATCTTTAACCAAGTTCATAACGAAACGGTAAGTCTCCACTTCATATTCTTGTATTTTGCATTATTTCACTTTGTTATCTCCCTTTTTTATCGCTCTCTTTCTCTCCCTGTGTCCGGCTCTTATCTTTCTATCATTCTTCCACCTTTTATCGCCGCCCCTGCATGTTTATGGCTGTGTTGCGTATATGTATCCTTCCAGAGGCAAGCTACACACCAATATGGTAAGTGTATATATATATATGTGTGTGTGTGTGTGTAGGCGCAGGAGTGGCTGTGTGGTAAGAAGCTTGCTTCCCAACCACATGGTTCCGGCACCTTCGGTAAGCGTCTTCTGCTATAGCCTCGGGCTTATCAAAGCATTGTGAGTGGATTTGGTAAACGGAAACTGAAAGAAGCCCGTCGTGTGATATTATATATATATATATATATATATATATATATATATATATATATTGTGTGTATCTGTGTTTGCCCCCCTCTATCGCTTGACAACCGATGTTTGTGTGTTTACGTCCCCGTAACTTAGCAGTTCGGCAAAAGGGACCGACAGAATAAGTACCAGGCTTACAAAGAATAAGTCTTGGGGTCGATTTGTTCGATTAAAGGCGGTGCTCCAGCATGGCCGCAGTCAAATGGCTAAAACAAGTAAAAGAATAAGATATATATAATCAATAATAGCAAAGGGTAAAATTAATTAAGTAGTAATCAATAATTTCACCAATTAGAATTCGGCATGAAAAAGGACCATTTCACGGTAAACTTAAGTAATACTCTAAAATTAAGGTTCAGCAAAGATTTGCTTTACCACATACCGAAGAATAGAAATAGCAGCCACAGAACCTTAGCTATTTCCTCTACTTTAAAAAGGGACTCCCGGAAAAAACAAATTACTCGAAAACAATCCCCGCAGGCAGAGAGGAAAAATAACGAAAATCAGTCGATACTTGATTACCCATGTACGCGTTTCGGAATTAGATCGATATATAAAGAATGTAGAATTTATACTTTACCCGACAATTTTCTTCATCAGCATGGGTCTTCAACAATATCAAATATTAAGAACATTAAATTCGAAGGCACCGCAAGAATTGAACATAGCTCTCCAACGTTCAATTCTTCCAGTGCCTTCGAATTTAATATTTTTAATACGTGTGTTGTTTAGCTTCAGGTCTTCGTCGACCGACCAGACCAATGATCAAGTATCTTCCAATCCTAACCACCCTGTACGATTCTGTCTGTCGCAAGGCGATACTGATTCACTAATTCACTGTTTCCTTCGATAATTTTTAAGTCGCTAGAATGGTCTGATATTTTTTGAAAGGGTGATTTGGCTGCCATTTCTAGCCAGCCAGTCCCCTACACAGAAGCGTACCACTCCTCGGCGAAGGTAAATAATACGCACACCCGGTGTTTAGGGTTAGGTTTAGAGTTTTTATTATGCCGAAAACGGGTGGTGTGCGTATTCTTTACTCCGCCCCACTCCTCTGTGTATTTTAAAGGGAGATTTGGCTGTTATTTCTAGTCGGCTAGTTCCCAAACAACATAGAAGCTACCCCTCTCCATTTGTGTAAAACAGTGGTTGTCAATGGTGGTCGATATGGCCCCTGAGTGTCCATATAAAATATTTGTGGTGTCTACACAGCCAAATAGTAACTTGGGGACCCGCAATAGTAATTTAAGAGCCCCTGAAAAAATTTCGCCTCGGATTCTTTTTCTCACATTTTACATTGTTCAACCTACACAATGTTCTTTTATTTTTATATTTGTTTGTCATTTGATTGCGGCCTTCCTGGAGCACCGTCCTGAAGGATTTTAGTTTAACAAATCGACCCCAGAGCTTTTTAAAGCCTAGTACGTATTCTATTAGTCATTTTTGCCGAACCGCTAAGTTACGGGGACGTAAACGCACTAACACCGGTTGTCAAGCGATGATGGGAGTACAAACACACTTTAAGATACACACACACACACACAGACGTGTGTGTATGTATGTATGTGTCTGTGTGTATATATATATATATATATACACACACATACACACACGTCGGTGTGTGTATGTGTATCTTAAAGTGTGTTTGTACCTCCATCATCGCTTGACAACCGGTGTTAGTGCGTTTACGTTCCCGTAACTTAGCGGTTCGGCAAAAATGACTAGTAGAATACGTACTAGGCTTTAAAAAGCTCTGGGGTCGATTTGTTAAACTAAAATATATATATATTATATATATATATATATATATACAACACACACATACGACAGGATTTTTTCAGTTCCCGCCTACCAGATCCACTTACAAAGCTTTGGTCGGTCCGAGGCTTATAGCAGAAGGTACTTTGCCCAAGGTATCACGCAGTGGGACTGAACCTGGAACCATGTAGTTCGGAAGCAAGAAGATTATATGAATTTAAAAAAAAAAAAAAGGTTTCTATAAAACTAGTTTCTAAACTTCAAATGGCTTTGAGGGTCAACCGGAAAAAAATAGCGATGAAAGACCGTACTTGCGAAACCCCTGTTTTAAAAGATTTGGCTGCTATTTTTAACCGGCCAGTCCAGTCCACCCGTCACATCAAGGCCTACTTCTGCTCTGTGTGTATAGTTTTTTTAATTCGTCGTTGTTGAATGACGGCTATTAATTGATAATAAACGGTGACTAAATGTTGTTGCTTTTGTGGCTTTTGTGGTTTATTGGGGTAAGAAGAGGAGAGACAATTGTGCTATCCACCAAAGTATCTGCTTCTGCCGTCTTTTTATGTCACCACCACCACCACCGCCACCGCCACAAACACCGCTACCACCACCACCACCACCACCACCATCATCAACCATTAAATGAGGCATTTATCAAAGCCATCATCTCTCACTCCTCTCTCTCTCTCTCTCTCGTTTTCTCTCTGAGGTTTTCAACCCCATTGACACTTCGTTTATTGTTGTCAGCTTTCATCTGTTTATATATTCATACATTCATTTGTTTGTTTATTGTGACTGGGTGGTGGTGGTGGTGGTGGTGGTAGGGTGGAGGCGGGTGAGAGATAACGACGATAAGGAAGCCTAGTGATGATAATGGCGATGATGATAATAGCCTGCGATGGTGGTGGTGATAATTGATGGTGGTGGTGGTGGTAGGTGACGACTATGGTGATGTGATGTATGTGGAAGCGAAAAGAGCGACTGATTAGAAACAAAAACTACACAACTAAAAAAAACAAAAAAACACACAGACGAAAAATAATAATTTGGAAAGGAACAGGGGTCGGCAAAATTTCATGTTCGTCGTATTTTTGACTGAATGCCGGGTGAAAGAAAAACATTAAATTTTATTATGGTTTTGTTTGGGGTTATTTTTTGTTGTTTTTTCCTGTTTTTTGCTTTGTCACCGCCGCCGCTGCCGTGACCACCACTACCTTCAGGAACACCGACACACCGTTCCTACTGCGATACAAGCAAAACAAGCAGCAAAGGTGTTAAAGCCAAACATATGGTTTGGGCACCTTTGCAAAGTGTCAACTCATTTGATAATTCTAGCGATAGTCATCATCGCCATCATCATCATTATTGTTATTGTTAAGGCGGCAGAATCGTTAGCACGCCGGGCGAAATGCTTAGCAGTATTTCGTCTGTCGCTACGTTCTGAGTTCAAATTCCGCCGAGGTCGGCTTTGCCTTTCATCCTTTCGGGGTCGATTAAATAAGTACCAGTTACGCACTGGGGTCGATATAATCGACTTAATCCCTTTGTCTGTCCTTGTTTGTCCTCTCTGTGTTTAGCCCCTTGTGGGTAGTAAAGAAATAGGTATTTCGCCCTGAGTTCAAATTCCGCCGAGGTCCACTTTGTCCTCCATCCTTTCGGGGGTCGATAAAATAAGTACCAGTTGTACACTGGGGTCGATGTAATCGACTCATCCCCACCTCCTCCGTGCTGCCCTTGCGGCTAAAATTTGAAGTAGTTATTATTGTTAGCACGCCGGGCAAAATGCTTAGCAGCACTCCGTCCGTCTTCAGGTTCAGAGTTCAAATTCCGCCGAGGTCGACTTTGCCTTTCATCCTTTCGGAGTCGATAAATTAAGTACCAGTGAAACACTGGGATCGATGTAATCAACTAGTCCCCTCCAAATCTAAGGCCTTGTCTTATGTAGAAAGGATCATCATCATCATCAAAGGTGCTGAGCTGGCAGAATCGTAAGCTCGCTGGGCGAAGTGTTTAGTGGCATTTCATCTGCCGCTACGTTCTGAGTTCAAATAAGACCGAGTTCAAGTACTTGGATCGATATAATCGACTAGTTCCCTCCCCGCAAATTTCAGGGCCTTGTACCTTCAGTAGAAAGGATTATTATTATTATTATTATTATGAAGGCGGCGTGCTGGCAGAAACGTTAGCACACCGGGCAAAATGCTTAGCGGCATTTCGTCTGTCTCTACGTTCTGAGTTCAAATACCGTAGACTTTGCCTTTCATCCTTTCTGGGTCGATAAATTAAGCACCAGTCAAGTACTGGCGATCGATATGATCGACTTACCCCCTTCCCCACAAATTCCAGGCCTTGTGCCTACTGTAAAAAAAAAAAAAAGACTTATTATTATTTAAGGCGGCGAGCTGGCAGAATCGTTAGCTAGCTGGACAGAATGCTTAGTGGCACTTCGTCTGTCTTTGCGTTTCTGAGTTCAAATTCCGCCCAGGTCGACTTTGCTTTTCATCCTTTCGGAGTCGATAAAATAAGTACCATTTAAGTACTAGAGTCAATGTAATCGACTATGCTCCCTCCCCCCCAAATTTCAATCCTGTGTCTATAGTAGAAAGGATTACTACTACCACCACCACCACCACTAGCATACATTTGGAAGCACTCCGTCGGTTACGACGATGAGGGTTCCGGTTGATCCGACCAACGGAACAGCCTGCTCGTGAAATTAACGTGTAAGTGGCTGAGCACTCCACAGACACGTGTACCCTTAACGTAGTTCTCGGGGATATTCAGCGTGACACAGAGAGTGACAAGGCCGGCCCTTTGAAATACAGGAAGAAAGAGTGAGAGAAAGTTGTGGTGAAAGAGTACAGCAGGGATCACCACCATCCCCCGCCGGAGCCTCGTGGAGCTTTAGGTGTTTTCGCTCAATAAACACTCACAACGCCCGGTCTGGGAATCGAAACCGCGATCCTGCGACCGCGAGTCCGCTGCCCTAACCACTGGGCCATTGCGCCTCCATACTACCATACAGAGACTGGCTGACATGAGAAACACAAGGTATTATGAAACTGGTATGATTGTATAGTCTGATGATTTGATTTGTCACATTGGTTTGCAACGACAATGAAAGCTTTAACATTGCTTTCACCTTTTCAGGATAAGTTTTCATTTAGATAAGTTTTTGAGAGATGTTTCTGAAAGATAAATAATGTAAGACATACATTAGGTGTGGGTTATGTATGCTGGGTAGGTGATGAGGTATAATGAGATCATGTGATCTACCCACAAAACTGCCTTAAGTTTGTGCCAACTGACCTCGAAATTTTGGCTTTGTTTCCAATATTTTATTATCAGTAGTAATTATTGTGTATATCTGCTTTTTCTTATGCAGTTTCTTAACCCAGGGCACTCGGTTTCCCGTCCGTAATATCGCCACATTAGACGCAGGGCAATTTTTTTATGCATTAAAGAAAAACCGCTTCTTACACCACGTTAAATATGGTGTATGAGCAACCCCTCCCCATCTAATGGACGGTGCTGAGTTGTCAAACGTTTAAACCAAATTTTCTCAAAACAACTTGTCCGACCGTCCCATAGCCCCCCTCTTTGAGAAACACTGATTTAACCGAAATTTGAGTGAGACACCAGCAAAAGAAGAAATAAAGATAGATTTTTTTTCTAAGCCAAAGAAAAACGATTTTATTCTCACAAATATGCAACCGAAGAGTTTAAAGTACCAGTAAGTACATCGCAACAAATGCACGTTCCCATGGCTTTATCGATCGCATTCTCACCTGGAATCGATTTTTGTAATTTTTTCAAGACTTATAAACGCTCTGATACCGTCGGTATCTACACATCAAATTTGAGCGCAATCGGATGGAGGATGCCCGAGATCCTAGAAGACACACACACACACACACACACACACACACAGAGAACGGATTTTATATAATAGAAGATGTGTGTGTGTGTGTGCGCGCGTGTATGTATATGCAGTGTCCTTTTTTAAAGCAGTGACGTTGTGTTGACGGAGGTTTGGCTGCTATTTTTAGCTGCCAATCAACCCAGTCTCCCTTAGTCGATTTACTTGCCGACGTTCCTTTTAGAGGCGTGGTGTCCATTTTCTGAAAACAAACTGACTGAGAAAGGTCGTTGATGTTAGGTTTTTCTCTACTCGCGTTGAAGTTTCATATTTCACTGTCGAAAGTGTGGAGAGAGAGAGAAACCGACCGACCGGCCGACTGACTGACTGACAGACGGCTGATGGCCATGGAACGAGCATATTTTAGTGTGCCGAGGTCAAGCTTTTACCGTCGCTAATCGTTTCTGCAAACAAATGACCCTCAAATGCTCTTTTTTTTTTTACTTTTTCTTGTCCAACCCCATTTCTTTTTTTTTGCCACAATTTCTCCTGTTTTATTATTGAAAGGATAAAAATATAACAATGACAAAATATAGCGGCAATAAATAATTATCAATGTATTCGTTGTATTATTATTATTATTATTATTATTATTATTATTATTATTATTATATAAATCCTTTTAAGTGTTTTGGTGAAAATGTGCGCCATCAAAGCTGTGAAAAATACATTAGCATTGCAGATTAACGTGGGTGGTGGTGGTTGTTCGGGGGTGGGGTGGTGGTGGTTGTCGGGGGGGTGGGGTGGTGGTGGTGTTCGGGGGTGGGGTGGTGGTGGTTGTTCGGGGGTGGGGTGGTGGTGGTTGTTCGGGGGTGGGGTGGTGGTGGTTGTTCGGGGGGTGGGGTGGTGGTGGTTGTTCGGGGGTGGGGGGTGGTGGTTGTTCGGGGGGTGGGGTGGTGGTGGTTGGTCGGGGGGTGGGGTGGTGGTGGTTGTTCGGGGGGTGGGGTGGTGGTGGTTGTTCGGGGGTGGGGTGGTGGTGGTTGGTCGGGGGGTGGGGTGGTGGTGGTTTTCGGGGGTGGGGTGGTGGTGTTCGGGGGTGGGGTGTGGTGGTGGTTGTTCGGGGGTGGGGTGGTGGTGGTGTTCGGGGGTGGGGTGGTGGTGGTGTTCGGGGGTGGGGTGGTGGTGGTTGTTCGGGGGTGGGGTGGTGGTGGTTGTTGGGGGGGTGGGGTGGCGGTTTGATATTGTTGAGTGAAATGGTGGCAGTGGTGGTTGTAGTTGGGTGGTGGTGGTGGTGGTGGTGGTGGTGATGTCGTTGGTTAGCGTACGTTTAACCTGGCTTTTTTTTACTCCTTTGGGGGTTAGCATTCGATAAAAACACGATGAAAATTTAATGTGTAAACATGTTTTCTCCCCTTCGTAAGTCAACATGCGAAAGTGCGCGCGCCCACACCTTTGAAAACGCCCAGACTTTCAACACACATACACACACACCACTAGCGCGCGCACACATACATACAGACATACGTACGTACGTACGTCACGTGTACATACATATTATCTACATTCCAATGATGGAACTTCGAATCTTTGTTGGAAACCTGCTCCTTTCTTACAGGAAAATTTAAAATAATGAAAAATAGAAGAGAACATATATGTATGTACGTAAGCACACACACACACATATATATATATATATATATATATATATATATATATAATGTCCACATATATACATACATACATACATGTATACATACACACACATACATGAATGGTTGCACTGAAAATCTCTGACACACACACACACACACACACACATAGATGCAATGCAAGGCATACACATATAGAATCAAATGTCACTATACACAAGCATTGCACACTCTCTCTCTCTCACACACACAAGCCAACGAAGGGTCCTGTATATGGTCGCTGAATCTGCTAGAAATCACGGCCAAGTCTCTCTTTAGTCACACACAACTCTCTAAGATGTCCTCGGTTTCCAACATACTGGAAATAGCTGTGATGTCCTCGGCTTCTGATCAGAGCTAAACAATAACATTTGCACAGATAGACATGGGCGCGCTGCATGTTTACACATTTGTAACTCGGTGTTTGGTTGTATGTGGACCGAGTGACATTGCTGCTACTACTATTACTACTGCTTACAATAGAAAATGGTTAATGGTGTCGGTTTTCACTTTCAGGCTTGCGTCTTTGGTGATGATTATAATAGCAATGGTGGTGGTGGTTTAGGAGTTGGTAGAAGGTGCTTTTGTTGTGCGTGTGCGTATTTGTGTGTGTGTATATATCTCTCTTTTTACTCTTTTACCTGTTTCAGTCATTTGACTGCGGCCATGCTCGAGCAAATCGACCCGAGGACTTATTCTTTGTAAGCCTAGTACTTATTCTACCGGTCTCTTTTTGCCGAACCGCTAATGTACGGGGGCGTAAACACACCAACATCGGTTGTCAATCGATGTTGGAGACAAACAGTAATACACTAACATATACACACATACATATATACGACGGGCCTCTTTCAGTTTCCGTCTACCAAATCCGCTCACAAGGCTTTGGTCGGCCCGAGGCTACAGTAGAAGACACTTGCTCAAGGTGCCACGCAGTGGGATTGAACCTGGAATCATGTGGTTGGTAAGCAAGCTACTTACCACACAGCCACTCCTGCGTCTATATATATATATATATAGGCGTGATATTGTAAGGATCTTTTGGGCGATAACTGACGAGGAATTAGCAACGTCCCGTCTCGTATGTGAATTTTCTGTTTGCTCTGTTGTGTTACTGTTTAAAATTTGGAACTTAATATAACGCTACCTATCTTATTTTTTGTCCATTCAATTGAATATATTATATATATATATCGCTTCGGCAAAAAGAGACCGATCGATTAAGTACTAGGCTTACAAAGAGTAAGTCCTGGGGTCGATTTGCTCGACCAAAGGCGGTGCTCCAGCATGGCCGCAATCAAATGACTGAAACAAATAAAAGAGTAAAGAGTATAAATGCACACATGCAAGCACATGCATGCATGTAATGTGTGGGTCTGATATAAGAGGCGTTTATTCAGTGATCTTGATTAATATTCTCTTCCTCTCGTGTTGCGCTTTTACCTTACGTTATTACCACAAGGTTGTTTGTTGTTTTTGGCTACTAGTCTCTCTTGACATTGTGGTCCGCGAGCGTTTACTATGTACCACCATAATACTAGGCCCTCACAGCTTGTTTTTCTACAATTTCTCTCTTTTATTTATATATATATATATATATATATATATATATATATATATATATAACGGGAAGCTTTATGAAAATAGACAAAAGACGAAGGCAGGTGGAAAACAAACGAATTAGTATGGCGCTCAGGAAATATAAATAAAACAAGTCTTTAACGTTTCGAGCCTACGCTCTTCAACAGATATATACACACACACACACCCCCCCCTTGTGGTTCGCTTTATGCTTGGAGATGAACAGTTCCGGTAGTTTTTATAAATTGTTTTCATATCTCTTGGGTGGTGCAACTTTGTTTTCCTGTCCCTGTAACAGGTTTTCTTTTTCAAAGAATTCTCAGAATTCTTCCTCGTACGATGAAGAGAAATTTGCTTGTTACTGTTGGCGATAGTTGTGTTGTTGTTGTTGTTGTTGGTGGTGGTGGTGATGAAGATGATCTACAGTCATTGGATATCCCTCTCCTCCCCAAAAGTTTCAAGCCTTGTACCTTTAGTAGAAAAGATTATTATTATGGTGATAAGCTGGCTGAATGGTTAGCTCGCCGGGCTAAATGTTTAGCGGCATTACAACCGTCCTTATGCTCTTAGTTCAAAGTCCGTCGTAGTCAACTTTGCCCTTCATTCTTTCGAGGTTGATGAAACCATTACCAGTAATGCACTGGGGTCGATGGAGTCGACTATCCCCACTCCCAGTTTCAGACCTGCTTATAGTAGAAGGGATTATTGTTGTTGTTGTTATATGCATTTGTTTGCATTTAATTTACCTTTTACTACAGAAATCAGATATATATATAAACGGATGGACAGATGGAGGGTTCGATAGATAGATGGTTTATTAGATGGGTTCAATTGAAAAAAAAAAAAGAAAATAAATAAATTTGAAAGTAATTGAAGTCATGCCTTCACTCATTGGTTCTTTGTTTGTCTTGAAAGATAAAAATAAATAGAAATTTATAATAAAAAACACACTCGAAAACAAAAAGGAAAAATGTCGAAAAAAAAATGAAGTATTGGTGAAGTATTGGCATGTTTCCGGTTTCTCAACTGCAATTTACAGGACATGGTCTCTAGGCCAGCAGTAGGCGGCGTGAAGATCAACCAGTCATACAGACGGACAGCTGTAGTGTTAGTGTTGCTGCTGTTTATTTAGTGTAGATTATTTTAGATTTCAGAAGTAAAAAAAAAAAAAAAAAAAAAAAAAGGAAATGTCTTGTGTAACCATTGATTCCTGTCGGTACGTGATTTTTGAGAACATGGACAGATTATTGTGGTATGGCACTATGGACTACGCGTAATGATGGATGAATGGATAGCGAGATAGATAGATAGAGAGACAGACAGACAGATAGATAGATTGGTAGATAGAGAGATTAATAGATGTTTAGTTACACAAGACCAGATAGATAGGAGAGAGAGGGAATACATATCAAAAGATGGAACAGACAGACAGATAGATAGATAGATAGAGAGAGAGATTAATGGATGCTTGGATAGATAAGGCACATAGATGAGAGAGAGGGATGGTTAGATAGAAATACATACCAAAAGATGGAACAGACCTAGATAGATAGGTAGGTAGATAGATAGATAGATAGACAGATTGGTTGATAGAGATTACTGGATGCTTGGAGAGATAAGACAGATAGATGAGAGAGAGAAAGGAATACACATCAAAAGATGGAATGGACAGATGGATGATTTTTGATGAGTACAGAGGGAAAATGTGAGTGGATGGTTGGCTGGCCAGAGAGATGGGCTGGTGGTGTATGTCTGTTAGAAAGTTGGATCAGTTGATTAATTGATCAGGATAAATAGCACGATCACATGACTGTAGACAAGCTAAATGAGTGGACAGATGGAATGCAAGGTGGAAAAGAGGGCGGGTAAGGTAAAGGGGTGGATTGACATAGAGACACAGGCGCACACGAGGTATTGTGTCACTCTCCTTCCCCAAGGTCCTCATTCCAATCCTTTCCTCATTTCTGACTCTGCCGAGCAGCAGACCATGGAATTCCGTTTTTACCCAGGTATTTTTTTTTCCTGTTGAGATCAATTGAATGATATTCAAGCGGAATATCAAACATATCGATCTCACCAGTTTCGGAAATTGCTGCAGAGATTACTACTCCTCTTATCTGTTTACTAATCTTTTCCGAATGGATTATTGCTGGATGAGTGAATGGATAAGTAGGCAGATGGGTTAGTAACTTAGATTCTACGAGCTGACGCACAGACAACGTCGCTCGACTTGCTATAAATATCACCCGAATCCCCCTCAAGTCACACTTTATCGTCTTAACTATTGAGCATTCGGATTATTACTCTGTCAAATATAATGCTTGTTTATTCGTGTCGTTTTGAATTAATCACACACTACCTTATAGCTTTCCGCCCAGGTCGACTTTGCCTTTCATCCTTTCGGGATCGATTAAATAAGTACCAGTTACGCACTGGGGTCGATATAATCGACTAAATCCGTTTGTCTGTCCTTGTTTGTCCCTTCTGTGTTTAGCCCCTTGAGGGTAGTAAAGAAATAGGTATTTTGTTTACGTGATTATATATTTTTAGAATGTCATTGTGGGGTCGGTGTGAGAGGCTGGATCTGGTTGGTTTGACCATAAGCAGGTAGAATACCTGGAAATGGATATGGACAGTTTAAATGCTAAAAGGTTAAAGAGAGGAAGAAATGCATGCAATCGAAGATAATACTGTACAAGATACAATATACATTATTAAAAGAACTGGGAGAGCCACGGGTGGTAGGCCATTGGTAATATGCGTGCTCAGTCAGTTCCGGTTTGATGTTTAAATTGGGATCCTCAATTGGGATCCTCAAGTCTCTAGTATTTAGTGAGGATGGTTGTACAAGCTGCGGCAATCTAACCCCGCCTCCCAGGTTCACTATTTTTGTTATACGGCTCAACAGCAAATACGATACGCACCTACTAGTTCATACTGTGTTGGTCATTAAAAAAGGAATCGGTAAAATAGTCGTATGAAGATACCGTTACCCAGGAATGACTGTGTGGTAAGAAGCTTGCTTTTCAACCACATGGTTCCTGGTTCAGTCCCACTGCCTGGCACTTTGGGCAAGTGGCTTCTACTATAGCATCGGGTCGACCAAAGCCTTGAGTGAATTTGGTGTGCGGAAACTGAAAGAAGCTCGTCGTGTGTGTGTGTGTGTGTTTGTTCCCCGTCACCGCTTGACAGCCAGTGTTGGTGTGTTTACGTCCCCGTAACTTAGCGGTTCGGCTTCAACAAAAGAGACCTGTATAAAGATAAAAGTACTAGGGTCAATTCATTCGACTAAAATTCAAGGTGTTAACCCAGCATGACCGCAGTCTAATGACTGAAATGAGTAAAAAAAAAAAAAAAATTTTTTAAAATTTTGTAAAAGGCCTAACTTCTAGTGCCACACCAATAGTTGTTTAAAATATGAGAGATTGTTTTTATACCACTCCTGATGCACGAGGAAATTGTTTTATTTTGGCACTTCTATGATAAACGAGATAAGTCATGGTGGTAAGGGTGGATCTCTCGTAGAAGAAACTGAGCTTTTGTTAAGCGTCTACTGTGCAGGTGGCACGTAAAAAGCACCCACTACACTCGCGGAGTGGTTGGCGTTAGGAAGGGCATCCAGCTGTAGAAACTCTGCCAGATCAGACTGGAGCCTGGTGCAGCCCCTGGCTTCCCAGACCCCGGTCGAATAGTCCAACCCGTGCTAGCGCGGAAAACGGACGTTAAACGATGATGATGATGATCCAGTAGACGAATACTCAAAGGTGTTCCAGCCATGAACATCTCACCTGTTTGTATACCAAGGATTGCATTATATAATGTGTTCTTCATTTAAAAAGATAGGTTTTAGGGAGACTTGGCTGCTATATCTCGCAGGTCGATTAATCTCTTCGTCTGTTTTAGTGATATTGGTGTCAGGTGTGGAAATTTTATCAAGTCTGCTGTTATTTCTTCCTTTTTACCTCTCTAAGCAATCCCTCATGTTTTCTGATTAATAAGTGAGTGATTAATCTCTAATTAACCATGGGTAGTCATAGTACACTTCGAGCCACACACACACATACATACACACGCGAGCGTATTATAATAATAAACTTCGAGGTATCTTGAAACGTAAAATTTTCCCAAAATTCTTTACAAATCTACTTTAAGGACCAGCTTCCGCCTTCCAAAACTGGTTAACAACCTCAGTTAAAGATTATCCCCACTTTCACTACGGTAAACCTGTTTACACGCAAAACCCTCTTAACACACAATCACACGCACTCACACATTCTGTTTTGTCCTGTACTGTCCATAATGTTTTTCTTAGTGTAAATCCTTTGTGGTCAACAAAGAAATCATCATTATTATTTTTTTTTTGCTTTTCGCTTTCTCTAGAAACAGTAATGTGTTTGGAAGTAAAAAAACTGATGATCCGACCCAACTTTTGGCAACATTCCAAGTGACCGAACTTGTCGGAATTGTATCTCTCTTATACGGAATGCTGTTGCACTCAGGGGTCCAAGGTCGTGGTGATGTCCCTCCTGCAGTGTTACCTGCCCCAACGCTAGCAGTGACAACTGCTGGTCTTCGAATGTTGAACCACGTTGCTACGTTGGATTTACAAGTCTTTCAAGTAAGTCACCTTTTCCATACTCTTTTTGTCTTTCTCCCCCCCCCCAATTAACATATAGTAATGTTCTTTCGAACTTTGTACATATAAAATGGCGAGCAAAGTAAAACAAACCACTGAAAATGAAACGTAAATAATCTCTAGAAATCGGCAGGAATTCTCTCAAACTCTTTAGACATTATCATTATCTCTTATGTTTTTACTTGTTTCTGCCATCAGACTGCGGCCATGCTGAGGCACCATATTGAAGGATGTCAAGTCGAATGTATCTATTTTCTTTTTAAACCTGGTATTTATTCTATCGGTCCCATTTTTTTGTCGAACTAAGTTGTGAGGATGTAAACACACCAACACCGGTTGGTGGGGAACGAATACACATACACGACAAGTTTCAGTTTCTGTCTACCAAGTCCCACTCACAAGGCTTTGGTGGTCTCGAGGCTGTAAAATCATTTGAATTCACTATATCAATTCAGGATAAAATGGAAAAAAAAAAAAAATTAAGATAAACCAAACGCTTTTAACATAAAATTGGATTCTACAATAACTACCGACTATTACTGATTATTTGTTCAGAGCAGGTTCTATCACTGTCCGCCATTTTATATGTACAAAGTTCGAAAGATCACTAGTAAGGTCTCATTGTTGTTTTTATGATTATTTTTCTTTATTATACCATTTTTGCCTGTAACCAAACTGAAAGTATTTTAGTGCCATCTTCAGTCGATGGAGCGTCGTCAAAAACTAGCAAGAAATAAAAAATAAGGAAAACATTTTAATCTGCGGCCATTGATAGAAATCAGTGTTCACTCTCAGATTTTTATATTACTTTAGGAATCAAATTATTTTTCTTTCACTTGAGATTTTTTCGCAATTTTCAGCTGTAGTTATTCATAGCAGTTATGCACTCAAAACATTTCTTTTTCAACCGTTTTGACCACATTCACTAAAGCAGTATATGTATAATATAGTGTCACCACGCCTTGACTAAATAAGATAATCGCGGTAGACCCTTGTGGGCAATAAAGAAATATATAAGATAATCGCTGTGTGAGCAGTTGGGTACAACTAAAAGGCTGAAACAGCCCTAAATTCGGAGGCGACTTTCATTTTTCATAATTATTGTTCTAAACAGTTGTATGACGTATCTACTGGATAAAAGCTTTCACATGACCTTCTCGGCCCCTCGTATATTTGGACCTGTCTCGCATCCTCAACCAGATTTGGCAAAATAAAGCCTTCCACCAGATCTTTCAAATTCAATAACCTAGCAAACCCACCCAGAACGCGTTTGTCTAAGACGATAGGTTGTTCTGCTAACTACCTTTTCTATATATATAATGGAGACAACTACGTGCCTAGATAAAGGTGACAATCTCCTTCTACTATCGTTGAGGTCACCTTGTACAGTCCTAATGACATTGCGTTCGTAGCCCGTTATGATGGCAATATTTTACAAGGACACTCAACTGCAGAACTGTAAACAGACAAGTCGTGGAACCCATACGTTGCAGCTCAGCGCAGTTAACCAGCCACCCCCCGATGAGGGCAGTAATTCCAAATTAAAAAGTGATACAGGGTAGAAGGGATTGTTGCGTCCTTGTTGGTTTGTGGCAAAGAAGGGCAATTGGTCGCAGAAACCGTGTTGAAAATGGATCGTAAGAAAGGGTTGCGGAGTCGAGAGCAGAAACATATACAGGGTAGAATGGACTTTGGTAGTCCAGTCGCCGGCAAGTTCTTTAAGATAAGGTGCACCTAGACAAATATGACAACAAAGTTTGTTGGTTTTACTCTGCCAGACGATGTGGGCCATGACGAGCGACGAAACATTCCGAGAACCATGGCCACGCCCAAGCCATATCTGCGTATAAAACAGACGTAAACTGATAATGCAGCAGCAGCCCACTTACCTTTGTTGTCATTCGTTCCTCTCGGTCCCCCCCCCCGCCACCTTGTGTTTCAGTCAGTTTTTAAGCTACAAATCCTATTTCCTTATTTGAGTCTACTTCAACGCACAGCTCTTGGGGTTCTTTCTTCCAATTGTTACCAATTCCAGCACAGTGGAGGCAACTGTCCTCGCCACCGTCGCTACCACAACAACAACAACGACAATTTATCCGAATTCCAATTCTTTTGATTGTTGTTGTTTGCAGTGATGCTGCTGCTGCTGCTGATGATGATGATGATGATGATGATGGATCCTGTTATATTTGTTTGTTTGTTTGTGTGTGTGTGTTGTTTGGATGTGTGCGTATATTGGGAATGAAAAATCTGTCTGTCCACAACTGTACTGTAAACACCATCCACCACGTACCACTACCACCGCCACCACTTCTACCATCACCGCAGCCGCCCGCCACCATTTTGTCTTTTCTTTCTCCTTACCTGTACTCTCTCGAAACTGAAAGCTCGCGCGCGCGCGCGCGTGTGTTTGTGTGTGTGGAGGGAGATGGATGAGGCGAAAGGAAAATGACAAAATCAGAACAACAGTTACCGCCACCTCCACCACCACCACCACCCTCCCCCTATAATAACAACAACAATAACAACAATAACGCTGAATGAGGAAGGAACATGAAAAACCTTCCCTTATAGTGAATGTTTGTTTGACTGCAATTAATATACAATTGAAATCCTGGACACTGTCTCTATTTGTGTGCGAGTATAAACATATACATATATATATATATATATATATAATATATATAATATATATATATATAGACACACATATATATATATATAACCATATATATATATATATATATAAACATATATATACACACACACACATACATTGTGTGTGTAATGTATATAATCTGTTTGCGAATGTTATTTATTGTTTGTCAATGAACAACAATAAAATGAATGAAATGAAATAACTTGGTCGGGGGTTTTTTTTTGGGGGGGGGAGAGTTGGGATGGAGAGTGGGGGCGGCGGGGAAAACGAACGGAAGGGGAGGCACGGCTTCCCCTTCCATCTTCACCCTCCTCCTCCTCCTCCGTTTTTCTGTTATTAAAGCCCTTCTTTCCACTCTTTCTTTTTTTCCTCCTCTTCCTTCTACTCCTCCACTGACGACGGGGCTGTTGGGAGTAAATGCAGTCTAAAAGCCCACCAACACACCGCCGCCTATCATTACTCCCTCCACACCTTTTTGTGGTGGTGGTGATGGTGCTACTACTACTACTACTACTACTACTACTACTGCTACTACTGCTGTTGCTTATAATGATTATTATTTGATGCCCAAGTGGCAAATAAATTCTTATTGTTATTTTCATAACAATAACAATTATAAGAACAACAACAACAACAACCATAATAATATTTATTATTGTGGTTGTTGTTGTTGTTGTTGTTCCGATCCGGATCACATCATCGTCCCCACCATCACCACCACCACCACCAACACCACCAACACCATTATCACTATTGTTCGGTTCACTTAACGTTGCTATATAATAAAGTGGCTGCCCCTGGGAAATGTAAGAATGTCACGATCCCTTCCCACCCCTTTCCTCTCCCACCCTTGTTCACCCTTTTCTTTCTCCTCAGCTCTACAACACACACACACACGCACTACACCTCTCTTTCTCTGTACCTCTCCACGTCCATAGAACACACACCATTATTATTATTATTATATTATTATTATTATTGCTATAATTAATATATTTATATTTATATAACGCGGTTGACATTTTTTGGGGTAATATTTTCCAAATATTTCCATGTTTTTGCTTGCATTTTTTTCTGTTTTTTTTTTTCTTTTTTTTCGCACTTTGCAAGCAAAGAACTTACAGCAAATAATGTAATACGAATCGGAAACACAACAACAACAAAACAACAACTACTACTACTACTACTACTACTACTACAGAAATTAATAACTATTTTTTCGTAGGAACATGGGTATGAAATTGAAGGTTGGGGGACAGTTGAATATTTCGACCTCAGTACACGACATGTACTTTATTTTATCGACTCCAGACGGGTGAACGATAAAACTACTTACCTTGACTGGAATTGAACTCACAACGTAAAGGGCCGTACCAAAAAAAAAAAAGAAAGAAAAGAAAAGAAAAAAAACATAGCAAGGAATTTTGTTTAGCGATTAAGCGGAAAGCTGCAAACGTTGATAGAAGACGAGGAGGTTTGCGATCAGTCGGGTTTAATCGAACCCCGCTAATCACGTGGTACTTTATTTTAAATCAACACCGGGAAGATGAAAGGCAAAATTACCGGCCATTTATGTCTGCATTACAATGTTGAAGGCAATGATTTAGCAGAGTCGCTAGCGCGTCGAACAAAATGTTCAAAGGTATTTTTTTTTCCGGCTCTTATTTCGAATCATGCCGTGGCCGAGTTTACCTCTCATTGCTTCAGGGTCGATAAAATGTGTCAGTCGAGAGCTGGACCCCGCTCAAGCCTTGTGCCTATAGTAGAAAGGATTATTATTTGAAGGCGGCAAGCAGCTAAGATCGTTGGCGCGCCTGACGAAATACTTAGCGGTGTTTTTGCCCGTCGTTACGTTCTGAGTTCAAATTCTACCGAAGTCGACTTTACCTTTTTTCCTTTTGGTGTTGATAAAATGAATACCAGTTGAACACTGGGGTCGATGTAATCCGTTTATTCCCTCCCGCAAAATTGCTTCCCTTATTGCAAAATTTGAAACCATTATTATAATTATCGATAAGTTTTAGCAAAGGACTAGCAGTAGAAAGAAACAGAGTGGAGGCAGTGCTAGTCAGGAAGCTAGATGAGGCTTTTAGAAAAGGCATCGTGAACCGACATCCTTGCAGCGGGATTGGCACTCGACTAGTTCTTCAACGCGAAACACGAAGACTGTGTTGTCAGAGCTAAGGCGCGTCCTCTTGCACATGAAGTGACGAAAGCCATTCATTGGGCCCCAGCGGCAGAGGCATGACGGGACAATACCAAGAGGAAAAGAACGTGAGTATTGACTTTGGTGCTCCTTTATTTCGTCTGTTATATGTATTTCGGTATTTGGCCCTTTTGAGGGGCATCTATTGATTGCATCTATAATGTGAGGTTTTGTGTTGCTGAATACTGAAACATGTGTAATGAATGAAATAAAGGAATACTAATGCAATGCCTAGGAGTTCCACATGTGTATCCAACCCTGGAATATAACCTACTATAGGATAACATGTGGTAGCCAACAACAGCATAAGAGCTCTTAGATGCACGCTACGAGGTTTTTACCCGAATTATACTATATGTGTGTGTATATAATTAGGATAAAATCATTATAAAAACAACGATCCTATTAGTGGCCAGTATGTAATAAAAACCATATAGGTAAGAATTAATATAGATATCTAATTATATGGATATAATTATAATTAAGGGTACTGGGAAACTGTACCAACATGCTAGAAACAGGCGTCAAACGACTCTAAAACCACATCAAACAATCCATTTGCACAGACTGAAAGCGAAGTATACGTATGACTTGTCTCAATCATTACACTGCTGCCATGCTGGGGCAACGCTTTGAAGAATTTTAGCTGAACAAATCGGTCCTGGTACTTATTCTATCGTTCTCCTTTCCCGACCCGCTAAGTTACGAGAACATAAACACACCAATACCGGTTGTCAAGCAATGATGGGAGACAAACACAGAAACATATATACTCACGACGGGCTTCTTTCAGTTTCTTTCTACCAAATCTACTTACAAAGTGCCACGGTATGGGATTGAACCCGGAACCATATGGTGAGAAAGAAAACTTCTTAACACACAGCCACGCCTGCGCCTATACATATATGTGTGTGTGTGTACTTGTATATAGTGCATATAAGTGCTCACACACATATGCTTATACATGTATACATGAATATGTGTTGTTGTATGAATGTATACATACATGTGCTTGAGTGTAGTTGTTTCTGTTTGTTTATTTCACCCCTTCCCCTCCTGTTAAAGTTTCCACGTCACCACTCCCACCGTGACTTCTCCCTCCGTTTCCGCTTCCCTATGTACTTGTCCTAATACAGTGGACCTCTACCGAACACCAGTGCCATCAGCTCCGATCCTTCCTCCACAACCACTACTCGGTGTGTTTAAAGAATCTGATCTCTTAACATTGTCGGCTCCAAGAGTGGAACACACAAACACACACATTCACAGATACACAGTCTACCTAACTCGCCCCCCCCTTGCTATCTTTTTTGGTTCTGGTTGATTATTCAGTAATGACAGGCTGAAGAACACAACAGATTAATTTCCCCCACCCCACTGTTTGCTTTAAACCAACACAGTCGGCCCCTTCCTCCAAATTGTCCCTCTCTGTATCCCCCGTCCCCTTTTTATGCTTTCCTCCTTCCGCTCTCCAATTGTAGAAAGAATTGTCAAATAATTAATTATTTAGCAATAATAATATCGTTACATTACGGAAACTGGGTCTTTGGATTGCGCTCGTCCCTGATTCTGGACACTAACGTGTATTAATTAACCAAACCGCCCCTCCTCTCTTCTCGTTGAATGGAACATCTTGGTTTTGGTTTGTAAACTTAACATTCTGTGGCGAGGGGTGTGGGTGGACTTGCGAGTGCGAGGCGTTACTTGTTTCACTGTAGACGGGAGAGGTTCAACGAATCTCGAGCCACGTGTGGGTCATTAGGGCCGGTTTCCCGGTTTCCTTGGCGTATAGGTTCTCCACCTGGACGGGTAGCCGGTCCGTCGCAGGTGAGCTGCAAGACGCAGGAGGAAAGAGTGAGAGAAAGTTGTGGCGAAAGAGTCAGCAGAAGTTTCGCCATTACCTTCTGCCGGAGCCGCGTGGAGCTTAGGTGTTTCGCTAAACGCATACATCGCCTCGGTTTATATATATATATATATACACATACACACAGTTGATGCAAACAGGAAAAATAGAACCCCAAATATGAATATATGTATAGTTTTATTAATATTTAGCAGAAGTAACAGAGCGACTCAGTTTTAGTTTCATGCGTTGACACGTTTCGAATATATATATATATATATATATATATATATATATATATATATAATATATATATATACACACACATATATATCTGAGGGTTTCTGTTTTTGTGCCCCCCACCCCGCCATGGTTTGATAACCGATGCTTGTGTGTTTATGTCTCCGTAACATAGCCGTTCGGCAAAAGTGAATCGATAGAATAACTACTAAGCTTACAACGAATGAGTCTTGGGGTTGATGATGTCTTCGGCTAAAGAGAAAAAAAGAAAAAAAAAAAAAAAACAATAACTCTTGAAGGCGGTGCTCCAGCATGGTTACAGTCAAATGACTGAAGCAAGTAAATGAATATTTCTCTCACACACACACACACACACCTCCTTTCATATATGCACACACCTCCACTTCTGTTACTTTTCAGTTAACTCGAGCACCTAACCATTACGACTACCTGGTCCCCCGATATCGCAGTGTGTGTGTGTGTGTAAAATCTCCCCCCTCCCTTCTTACCATCCCACCCTTTGGTGTGTGTATATACGGCTCTACACCCATCCTATTCCTAACCTCGCTGATTTGTCCTCAAACATTGATACTGTAAATCGGAAGAGGTGGAGAGGCACCATTCTCTCAGTTTTTATCCTCAACATTACATATTATTATCATTATTAGTGTTGTTGTTGTTTTTGTCCCTGAAGATTATAAACTTTTTTTTGTTTTTGTTTTGTCATCGCTGTCGTGAAGATAATCGCTCTAGCTTTTTTTTTTACAAAAGACGTACGTACCTTCCTTCGTCAGTACTATCACCATCTCCATTATCGTCGATATGGTCGTCGTCATCATCATCATCATCATCATCATCATCATCAACAACAGCAGCATGGACATACCGGAAGTGTGCAGTCGTAATTTCTAATGTCAATAGTGTGGTGGTAGTGGTGGTGGTGGTAGTGGTGGTGGGAGGGTGAACGGAGGAAAATGAATAAAAGGAATAATCCTGCAATCGCTCCTGGCTGAATAAACTGTATCTACGGACAGCAGTAAATAGATAAATGGACACACAGACAGACAGGTAGAGTGACAGGTTGATAGATGAATGAAGAGAGAGAGAGAGAGAGAGACGGATAGGTAGATAGATGGATAGACGGATAGATAGATAGATAGATAGACGGATAGATAGATAAATAGATGGATGGATGGATAGATAGATAGACGGATAGATAGATAGATAGACGGATAGATAGATAGATAGATAGATAGATAGATAGATAGATAGATAGATAGATAGATAGACGGATAGATAGATAAATAGATAGACGGATAGATAGATAAATAGATGGATGGATGGATAGATAGATAGACGGATAGATAGATAGATAGACGGATAGATAGATAGATAGATAGATAGATAGATAGATAGATAGACGGATAGATAGATAGATAGATAGATAGATAGATAGACGGATAGATAGATAAATAGATGGATGGATGGATAGATAGATATTCATAGTATTGGCTTGTAGACAATTAGGTTGAGAGAGAGATAGATACATATTAGTCTCGAGACAATTAGGTTGCGAATTAGATAGGTGGATGGATGGATAGATAGATAGCTACTCATACATATTCTCTCAGAGAATCAGGTTGCGAATTAGGTGAATGAATAAGATGAGTAAGTAGATAGAAACGTACAAATATATATATATATAATATCGGTTGAGAAATAGTTAAGTAGATTCGTATATAAAAGAATTGTATCAAGATAAGTAGGCAGAGGGAAAGCTGGATAGAAAGACAGACAGGCAGATAGATGGACGTCTACATAAGTTAGAAATAAAAATGATATTGTTTCGTTTAAAAATCTTTATTATAAAAGTATCTTGAAATTCTGCTGTGAGCAAATTTATTAGACAACATTTCTAATTGACATCTAATCTCGAATTATTTCTAGCATCATTGCTTATCCCCTCATCTGGCCAGCCTCGGGCCAAATGGCTCTTTTGTATTGCTTGTGTTCGCCTGTTATTTGTATAAGGAACGGCAGTGGGGAGGAGGAGGAGAGGCAGTTGTGCAAGGTGCCATGCTCCATCGCTAGCTTTATAATTCAGTAAACTCTCACTACACTCGCCGAAGTAGATGCCTCTCTGCATCTATTAAATAAAGGTTTAGGGATTGTAGGCTTGTGTGTGTGTGTGTCGGGGCCTTTCATTTGTGCACGTACGTCTGTGAGTGCTTATATTTATATATTGAAGGTGGGTGAATGCGAGTTGGTGAAGGGTTTTTTTCTGTTTTTTTTTTTGTATCAGTCTATAGCGATGTATGCACGCGTGTGTAAAATAAATACATGCTCTCATATATCGTATGTGTGTATACACGTATTCAAATATATATTTGATTGTTACTGTATGCATGTATGTGTCCCCCACATACACATTTCCGAGCAAATGTTTTTTTGTTGTTTTTTTTTCGTTTTTATAGTTTTATATTCTCCTCTTTTCACCGGTCTTCCATTATGATTATCTCCCTTCTTTTCCTCCTACCCCCTTTTTTTTTTACATTCCTCTCACTTCCACCCTTTCTCTCCGCTGTTTTTCTTTTTTTATTCACTCAGCTTCTCGATGTTGACTCCATCATCCCATTTTTTATTTTTGTTTTTTTTTACTGTTCCCTGCTCTTTGAACCCATAGTGGTTGATACTCGGCTTGTGTATACGCGAGCGTGTATATTATATATATATATATATATATATATATATATATGCATGTATATTAATATATATATATATATATATATATATATATGCATTGTATATATATATATATATATATATATATATAGATATATATATATATATATTGCATGATCGTGTGTTATTATATGATGGACAACCTTAAGCAAAAGTGTCTACTCACAAAGGCACACATACGTATGTAGATCTTGTTGGACTTCACTGGTCGACTTACAATTCTTGACTCTCCTTTATACACAAACACACACACACACCACACAAACGCACCCCTCCCCCTCGTACGCACCTGTATAAGCGCTCTCTTCACTTCC
>NW_021827505.1:25000-27985 GCF_006345805.1 Octopus sinensis | reverse complement strand
ATATATATATATTATATATATATATATATATATATATACATACATATATATATATAATGTATGATGTGATATAAAATATATATATATATATATATATATATATATATATATAATATATATATATATGCATATGAATATATGCATGCGTCTACAAAGCAACTATATAATACAAAATTATGTCTAATATCAAATGTGTTTTAATAAATATTTGTGAAAATTAAAACTGAAATTCTGAAATCCAAATGGCATGTATGCATGTATTTATATGTATGTATATGTGTGCGCCTGTGTGCTTGTGTGTGTGTGTGTGTTGTGAGTGTCTGTGTGTGCGTGTGCAGACAATAACAACAACTAAAACAAATAATATGAATGATATACAAAAATAACCATATTTGCACATTAGCAAATTAAGCGAAGTTATAATATTGCAGCGGAGCTTCATGAATCAACAGCTGAATGGATGACGTGAAAATTGCAATATGATAGAAGAAAATTTGAATTTTAATATAGTATAATTGAACTGCGATGAAATATCTATAATTCAAATTATAGATTGGCACTAATCTATATATTATATATATATATATGTATGTATGTATGTATACCTATATGTGTATTTTCTATATATATATGTACGTGCATGTATGTATGCATTTACATATATATATATATATATATATGAAGCCTATATTTGCATATAGAGACATATATGTGGATAGTAATAAAGACACAAGCACGCACATGGTAATGTGTGTCACTGAACATTTTGTATGATTGACGAGTCCTAGACGCCCACAAAATTTTTACGTCACGAAGACCTAAATCAAAAGTTGTATATGTGTGTATATATATATTATATATATATATATATATATATGCGTGGGTGTGTTTGTGGGTGTGTGTATACAGAGTTAGAGTTCAGGTAAAAATTTCGTCTAATGCCGTAATATAAGAGGTGTATACATTTGTTACTCAACTTTTCTTACCACCAATTTGTATTGTATTTTCCTATGATGAATGGCTATAAGTGATTTATCACTGAGCGGGTACATATACAGTATGAAGAAAGAATACTCGGGCAAACAGTTGGCATCAGCTTAGACAATGGAATTTACATGATTAAACATGATGTCAGCATTATTACAATAGATTTTCTAGAATACAGTGTGTCGTCAGCAATAAGGGAGTAATGAAATGTACACTCTCTTACAGCTGTTTTAAGAATAGTTGCTTATGTGGTACATGTCTCAGCGAACCAAAATAAGCTACCTATATACTAGTGGACTGTACCGTCTTCTTCGCGATAAAATGTGAAGTAGATATTTAGTAGGGGAATTTAGTAGTTAACAACTCCATCAGCAAAGAGAGAATGAGATGCACCGTGTTTGCATCTGTTATGGAAACAGCTGTAAGGAACTATTTGCACATCTCCCGACCCCTTTACTTCTTACCATGCACTCCATTCGAACCCTCTTCTGTAACAACTCAGCATTTATATTTATTTATACAAGTTTCATAATTCAAAATTATAATAGTTGTTTACTTGTTTATCCTTTCTACACTATACATACATAGATATATATATCTATTTTGTATATATATATATATATATATTATATATATATATATACAATGAAAATGGAGAATACATACACAGAATATTCAATATATTTATTATAATTGTCAATTCATGTTGCCTACGCACGTTTCGGTTTATTACTTAAATCCACAATTAAATTGCATTATGGCCTTGAGAAGACAAAATCTTTCATCAGGGCAAAAATCGACTGTTATTAAGGTAAAAGAAAAAAACTTTTATTGTTTTCGCACATCCTAACGGATGAGAGTTCAGTTCCAATTGAATTGTAGCATGTGCGTCTTGGATGAATATCCCTAGTAAAGAACAACCTCTTTCCACACACACACACACACACATACAAACAGACAGACAGACAGACAGACAGACAGACAAAGAGTCAGACAGACAGATAGATAGATAGATAGATAGGTAGCAGAATATATATATTTTTTTTTTGTGTCTATATGTATTTATGTTTGTACAAACACACATTTCAAATTGAGCCTTTATTTCAGATTACATTTAATTGTCAAGTCTAAGGAGTTGTTATTGTTGTTGTTACTGTTGTAATGATGGTGGAGGCGGTGGTGGAGGTGGTGGTGGCGGTGGTAGTGGTTTAGCATACATCTAAAAAATGTTGCACATTTCACCATCTTGACTTTATAATAGACGCAGAACATCCGCAACCGCGACGACCACGACGATCACGCCGACAATGACGTTGATGACGGTGGTGTTGATGATGTTGTTGATGGTGGTAGTGGTGGTGGTGGTGGTGATGATGATTATGAGGGGGATGAGGAGGGAGGAGGAGAAGGAAATTGAGCGGTGGTGGTGGTGGCGAAAGAGGTGGAAATATTGGTGAAACGAAAACGAGATAACAAAATAAGAGAATAGTAGATAAATAGGGGAGAAGGTGGAGGAGTGTGTGTAAAGAAGCGTAGGACTACAACAACATCAACAACAATATTTAAGCGAACAACATTGGCAACAACAACAAGAACAAAGACAACGAATACAAGAACAAAACAACAACAACAACAACGACAGCAATAACAACATTTATGGCGACACGAAAGCAACAGCCATAACAACACACCACAAAACAAAAGAACAATAACATAAACAGGCAGGAAAAAAACAAAACAAAACAAAACACAACAAACAAACAAAACAAAGGAATACAAGAAAAACCAATCAACAAAAACAAACAGCAATAAACAAAACAATGGTGGACATTGTGGATAAAAATGAAGAAATATTTGAGATTGTATCCGACACCCCCCGCCCACCAACCCCTAACCCTCCGCCTCACACACCTCCCCCACCTTTCTCATTTTCTCTCTTTATCTATCACTCCCCCTTCTATGTCTATGTATATCTCTCTCCCTCTGTCGCTCTCCCTC
>NW_021827505.1:17500-20000 GCF_006345805.1 Octopus sinensis | reverse complement strand
AATTCTATACGGATAGATAAACACACACATTCGCAGAGAGGTATGCTTATATGGCCATATATCTTTAAATAGGCGTTTGTGTGCGTCAGCGTCTGTGTGCGCTTGTATACCCATTTGATACCCGAGTATAGGAACGTGTATGCACATAGATATATACATATGTGTGTGTGTGTGTGTGTGTGTGTGTGTATAATAGAGATATTGCATACAAATACGTGTGTGTGTGTATTGTACTGAGATATGTGTATATTTGCATGTGTTTGTATATAAAACAGATATGTGCACACATATGTGTAAGTATGTGTATATACGCATGTGTTTGTGTGTGTATGTGTATGTGATAGAGATATTGTGTACATATACGTTTGTGTGTTTTTGTGTATGTATATCATACAGACATATGTGTGTGTATTTGTGTGTGTTCGTATATAATACAGATATTATGTGCACACATGTGTGTATATATGTAATTGCTTGTGTGTATGTATATATGTGTGTGTGGCGTGTATGTGTGTGTGTGTGTGTGTGTGTGTGCGTGTGTGTGTGTGTGTGTGTGTGTGTATGTGTGCGTGTGTGCGTGTGTGTGTATGTGTGTGCAAAGTATGAATCTAACATTTGATATTATGTAGGACATCATTTATGTCCCCATCACTTCTTATCGATCTTCGTTCCAACTAACTAATCAATCAGTGAAGCATTCGTTAAGAAAATATGATGTTGGAACTTCCAGTCTCTAAACACTAACGTCGGAATAGAACATTCGCGAATATCCCCAAAGAAGCTGTTTCAATAATGAAGTCACTAATAGACGAGTCGTGTCTTTGCAGTGTAACCGGAGATAGAGTTCGGTGGAGCGGAACGGGGGTTGAGCGGGGCTCGAACCGGAGACGCAAAAGCATTTATAAATGTGTGTGTTTGTGTGTGCGTGTATGTGTCTGTTTGTCTGCGTGTCTATGTGTCTGTGTGTGTAGGGAAATATATATATATATATATATATACATATACACACACACACACACATATATATATATATATATATATATGTTCGTTGTGTGTGTGGAGTTGTGCATGTATATGAGGGTAATGTGTGCGGCACGCCTAAGGGCCATGTGAATGAAACGCCGTTTGAAGGGGGTTGACTCCCTGTTTACGTCACATAAATGAGCATCATAATCATTCTATGTAACTCCATCGTAAAATATTCTGAAGCATGTTTTTATATTCGTGAAAAAAAACCCACTTTTTTTTATACATATATGTATAAACACACAAACGCACGCACACACACACACACACACACACACACACACACACACACACACACTGTTAAAACAAATTCAGCAAAGGTAGATAATTCTGAATGGCTTTGTTTGAGATGTGGGACAAATAATGTAGGGAATGGTAAACTAAATCAAGTACGAGATAAATTCTTTAAATACCTTCGCCTAGAGAGAATGTTCGGGTATATACATTTATCATGATACTTGTACACTTGCGGGTAAATAGTACCAAAACGGAATTTTCTATCTGACAATAAACCTCTGCCTATAAACTTCACGAGTAACAGAACAGGGACTTCCAGAAAAAGTCAGTGGACTATCAGACGCCACGTTTCTGTGTGTTTTTGTCTCCTCAATGATAGGTTCCTTCTTGACCAATCCGTGCTCAACAGAAGCTTGTGAAGCTATGTAGATAATGCACAATTTAAACACAGCCAGCTCATCACATGATAAACATGCGCATTTGTGTATATATGGATGCATACGGCCCGGACAAACACACACAGACAAACACGCACGCACACACACAAACAGGCACACATATAAAGGCACAAATATATATGTGTGTGCGCGTGTGTGTTTTTGTATAAGTATATGTATTGTACGTACGCGTGAATATTCGTGTGTATGTATTTATGTATGTAGATAAATGTGCATGTATGTGGCTGCGATGTAGATATGCATGTGCGCGTGTAATTGCGTTCATCGCGATAATTTGTTATATAGTTATAATTACTGTTGTTTTGGTTTTGTTCTTGTTGTTCTTGTTGCTGTTACTAGCGAAAATAAATGCGGAAAACAACCCACCTCTGCATTGCCGACAAGAAAACAACAACAACGACAGCGCTAACAACAACAACTTTAACAACCGAGGCAACAACAACAACAACAACAAGAACAAAAGCAGCAGCAGCAGCAGCAGCAACGCGATCTTTTGAAAATGAATTGAAATATTAGCGTAGCTGCTACTCGCGAATTAGATGCCATCGTAGAACACAAGACTATCAGGATATCAGGAACTGTGGTAATAAATCACAGAAAAACTGAGGAATTGGTCAGAGAGAAACTGAAATACATCTTGTCTTTCTTTGAAAGCTAAAAGTGAGTGTGGGAGGTGTGGATGAGGTGAGAAGGGGGGGAAAAGAAGAATGGAGTAGGGGCCAGGGGCGATGGAAGAAAGGTGGGTAAAGGTAAAGGGCAGTGAGGTATGTATATGTATG
>NW_021827505.1:7500-15000 GCF_006345805.1 Octopus sinensis | reverse complement strand
AGAATAACAGGCGGAGAGATAAACAGCTTTTTTGCATTTGAAAATATTTTGACATTACACACGACGATTGCATCGCCATCGTTCAGAGAATATTTTTACAAACAGGACACTTTCACTTTCAAATGCCTATTTAATATGCGATAAGTTGGCAACGCCGTCTACCGGTAGTGGCTCATTACATTCCTATTATTGTTCAGCGGGTATATAAACAGAGCGGGTATATACAGTGGAAAATATATAGAGTAAGACAACAAACTGGAAATGCAGATAGTTAAAGCAAATATGGTGATGTAGTAACTGTTTTGCGTTTGAATCTGTTAAATTTATGTAATTTCTTTTCTAAATCACTGGATCCGAGCTGGAGTTTTTCTGTTTATTTACTGTTTTTGTCTCAATGTTTAATGAAACTGTTTGAAGTTTTCTAAATGCCCTTAGCCATAAAACAGGTGAGTACAGTTTGATGGAGGGCCCTATCTGAATGCTCGTGCCTTTCATATAAACAGTAATCAACAAAGCTGCTGACGAACTTGTCACGAAAGCGTCAACACCAAACAACCTCTAGAAATACCATCTTTACTGCCATCGACATCAGCAGCGTTTCCGACAATTATGCAAAAACAAATAATAATAATAATCTATCTCGTTGTCAATGAAGTGTAGAAGAAATGCACTTGAAAAAATTGGAATTTCCAGAATAATGTACCAAAAGGTTTCGGCCTCTCATCCATTCTTTTCAGCTTATTTTTATAAGACCCTCCAACCCCAGCCCAAATGATGTGTCATCGTACTCAGATGACATCACACCTTTTTTTGTTATTCTCCAGACACAGCTACATAACAGCAAAAACTCTAATTAAATCGCCTGCAGCCTGGTTCCATAACAATATACTCGAATCCACCAAATCCAAAGTCGTGTTTCTTAGAACCGACACCAGAAAATATCAAACACACAACCCACGAAACTCACAAAGCACCAAAATACAAATACAAAGACTTACATAGAAATTCTCCACAATACAGACTAAGAATTTAAGTAAGACGACATAGAAATATATTTTGACCCATTAAACTTCAATCGTTCGACAACAAAGCATAAGAAATCAGAAAGAATTCAGAACAATGCATTACGCATCACAAGACACATCCACTGACCTTCCATTACAACGAAGTAAAAATAGTGGAAAAGAAAGAAATCTTGGATATGTGAGGGATACAGATTGCTTCCAAAAAATCTTCAACTCTCACACTTGTTTCGACTCCTGGAAAAATACTTCCAATCACCCAGATATAAATATACACCACCCTAAAAAGAAAAAGACTACAGCAGCATTCTAACCACCCTAGTTCTCCCACTATGGCCATGAATACATATAAGCATACCACATGTACAATACAGCCACACGAATGTAAGCATCTACATTTACCGAAATAGAGGCAGCCTCAATAGAAGCCAAACCCTCAGCTGGTATATACACCCTACACACACACGTCATTAATAATAAGTAAAGAGAAACCGCATGTGCTGTACTTCATCCGCATTTCATGTGTGACCATAAAAAGAATCTGCGTGGATTTGTACATTCGCTGGGCAATGGAAAGAGCGTAAATCATCTCTGGGCTGCGGCACTGTAACTCATTCTTATAGGCAAATACATATCTGGAAGAACATACTAGTAGCCAGTTCATATTTGTTCAGTCGATGCTTGTGTGCCACGGGGCTGCAGTAACAGAGCTGGTCTGGTTATATACAGCAACGAGACATTATTTGCCAGTGGCCCAAAAGAGAGCACACTGACAGCGAATGGTGGCTACTTTATATGCATCCGATGGAAACTATAATATATTTAAAGGAAGAGGGGCACCAATAGGATTACTACGCAAGGGCGGACAAAACCCACGTCCACTACCTGAACTACTAGAAATAGTAGCTGAATTCCACTCAAAAGAAGACTGTACCATCACAGAAAAGAGCATATTGCACAATGCTTTCTCTGTATGTAGAAAGAAAATAGAATAGTCACGACCGGAATGTCTTTAAACATAGGTCAATCAAAGTTGATTAAATTTGACCTGGGGCTAAACAACAACAACAGCAAAAACAACAACAACAACAGCAAATACAACAACAACAACAGCAACAACAACAGCCCCAACAATAACTGCAGTAACAACAACAACGGCAGGAATATACGGAAAACGATATGATTACAGGTCAAAGCTAATCAAATGTGATATTGTAATTAAGCTTTCGTTAATTACGGCTGAATTGATAACCAATTCGGAAAGATCACGTGGTCCAATTAAGACAATAATTGGAGAGAGTGAGAAGGTGGTAGATAGATAGATAGATAGATAGATAGATAGATAGATAGATAGATAGATAGATAGATAGATAGATAGATAGATAGATAGATAGATAGATAGATAGATAGACAGATAGATAGATTATGTTGTCATATAAGCTGCAGATTTATGAGCCAATCTATTTCGAATGAGAATGGATTATTGCAAATGTAGGAGTCAGTAAACGAAGAGGCTTTCTGACTTTCGTTTCCAAGGCCTGTATTAAGAACAGTTATGTGTCAGTATAAGAGTATGCATGTGTATATTTATATATATGTATGTATGTAGTGTATATAATATAATTTGAATATAGTGTATATAATAATTTGAGGGAATATTATTCCTAACTTACAGGGAAAAAATTCAATTTAGAAATACTAAATCAAATTTCACAAAATATAATATATATATATATATATATGTGTGTGTGGTGTGTTGTGTATGTGTGGTGTGTGTGTTGTGTGTGTATTGTGTGTGTGTGTGTGTGTGTGTGGTGTGGTGTGTGTGTGTGTGTGTAATTAGAAAAAAAACACCTTTTATCAATTCAAAATGAACAATTAAATTACACATCTAGAAAATTACATATAATGAAATGTTATATGTACACACGTGAGTGTCTGAGAATTTCTGTACTGTATATATATATATATATATATATATATATATATATACGTACAGAAAGTCTCAGACACTCACGTATATACATATACATATAAGGCAATTGAGATCAAATAAATATATTATACTGTGCATTGATAATAAATAACCACGTTATCGAAACGTGTGTAGTGATGCTTTGAACGGTCCCTTCTTTTGCGTGTCCATATATTCATATTTCTTTATTGCCCACAAGGGGCTAAACATAGAGGGGGAAAACAAGGACAGACAAACGGGTTGAGTCGATTATAGCTTTTGATTTGCTATTCACAAAATAGTGTAGGAGTAAACCGGGGTTTGCGTATGTCGTTGAGCCATAGACTGTAAAAACATCAGCCTAAAAAACTTTGGATCTGTGTGTCTTTTCTCTTTACTTGTTTCAGTCAGTTAACTCTGCGGCCATGCTGGAGCACCGCCTTTAGTGAGCAAATCGCCCCCGGGACTTATTCTTTGTAGCCCATACTTATTTTATCGGTCTCTTTTGCCGAACTCTTAGTGACGGGAAGTAAACACACCAGCATCGGTTGTCAAGCAATGCTAGGGGGACAAACACAGACACACAACATATACACACACACACTTATATATATATACTATATACGACAGGCTTCTTTCATTTTCCGTCTACCAAATCCACTCACAAGGCATTGGTCGGCCCGGGGCTATAGCAGAAGACACTTGCCCAAGGTGCCACGCGGTGGGACTGAACACGGAACGATGTGGTTGGTTAGCAAGCTATTTACCACACAGCCACTCCTGCGCCTATCTGTGTGTCTTTTTTTACATGTAACCATCCACGTTTCTGAGTGGTCTATTCTGATTTGGGAAATAAAGCCATTGTGGAGCCGAGCTTTGATTGGTTGATTGATGTCCCGTCTGTTGCAGATCGAGTCTCTTCCCTTTCTTTTATTGCTATAGAGACATTTACATTTATGCATAAACCAGCAACACGACAATATAGATACATAGATATATCAATACAGAGCTCTATAGATATATCGATTAGATCATTGAATGGCCGATATCCTGATTGATAAAGACTATCTCTAATACAGCCAGATAAGAGAATACGAGATAAACAGAAGAGAGAATATGTGTATATGTGTGCATGCGTGTATGTATGTGTATGTGTGAGTATATATGTTGCTCATATACGTGGCAAACACGCATGTATGGATTCTACTTCCCTCTCTCCCCTCTCTCTCTCTCTCTCTCTCTCTTCACACACAGACATGCAAACACACACATACACACAAGCACACACACACACCATGATGTAGATAAATTACATCGTTGATTGATTGAATGATTGATAGAAACTGTTCATATAACAGGGAGATAAGGTTATCATAGGCAAAATGGAATGACAAAGCATATATATATATACATACATATATATATATATATATATATATATATTATATATATATATATATATATATATATATTTGTGTGTGTAGATAAATAGATAGATATAGATATAGATAGATATAAGCATACATAAATATATGTGTGTTATATATGTACATATGTAAACTTGCACACATATACACATATTTATACATGCATGCATATATATATATGTATATATATATATATGTATATATGTATGTATGTATTTATGTATGTATTTATGTATGTATGTATGTATGTATGAATGTATGTATGTATGTATATGTATATGTATGTAAGTATAGGTGCATAAACGGATCGGCGGAGAAGTAGAGAGAGTGAGAGAGAGATACAGGTAGACACATATCTATAATGTAACATTAGTGTACGTCAATAGTGACTTTGAGAAATTCAAAGAGTGGCGGGAAATTCATCATAAATACAGTTTTTATGTCCGACCATAAATATCAGCGTATAATAACCGCCATTTTATGTGTCAGCTTGACTAAGCAGCTTAATTCGGGTCACTAGTCCCTGTGACCCCAATACAAATCTGGTGTTGGACAAATAAAATCGGCGCGCACATTGGAAACTAATTAATCCTGTTCTGTTGGTAATTTACTACGAAAACCACATCGCACCAGTAGGTGGCGTTGCTGCAATTCTCTCTCTCTCTCCTTCTCGCTCTCTCTATCTCTCTTTCTCTCTCCCACCCTCCTATTTCTGACCCTCGTCTCAGATTCACTTTCAGTGATACAATGTATAGACACACAAATACACACACACACACACATAATGTACATATGTATGTATGTATATACATACATATATGCATACATACCTACATACATACATATAAATATATATATATATATATATATATATACGTACACAGGCACGCAAGCACACACACATACATATGTATTATATATATATATATGTATATACACACACGTTTATATATATATATATATATATATATACTCATACATAAATGCTTAAAATAATAAATATGATCATAAGTGTGTGTGTGTGTGGTGTGTGAGCGCGTTGAAGAAAGTATGTGTATCTATGTGTGCAAGCGTAAGTATATTAGTGTTTCTGATACACGTGAATGTGTGAAGAATGCGTAAATGTACATATATAAATATACACACTTTGGAATGTACATAATCTTTCAATAACATATATAGCACATCATTTACATTTATGTGTAGAAAATCAAGCAGAAATACTCCCAAAGGTACATGAGTGTATGGGTGTGTAAATGTGAGTGTGTATGAGTGTGTGTGTGTGTGTGCGTGCGTTTTTGTGTGTGCCTGCGAGAGTGTGTATGTGTGTGTGTTTGGAGAAAGATTCTTGATTTGTGTATGTATGTCTGTGTGTCGTAAAATACCTTTGAGCAAGTCAGATGTTTGATGACCGAAGCACGTGGTGTGCAACTGAGCGAAGATGGCGGTTTCTAAGAAACAGCTGCCATCATAATACAACCACAGATTAGCAGCCATGTTACCTTTATGAATATACATACAGATATATTTATATACATGCCCATGTGTATATATATCCATATTTGTCTGCAAGACATATTGGATTTCAATACACTATTATGTTCTAGATTTATTATTCTTAACTAACTTTTCCCATATTTTCACAAGAGTTTTTTGTAATTTATTTGGTGCGATAGAGTTTTCCGAACCCATCATCAACGGTTGTAGACTTACCTTGTCTCATCTTCAAGATAAAGAACGCTAGAATGTCTCTCTGCTTCTGAACCCTAGGCACTGCCAATGCGAGTTCGCAGGCGCCATCGCTGGAGCTTCAATTTTTAATTATATCTTAATGTCACCAATTATGTATCTATTTTTTCTTTGTAACTAATGCATGTTTCTGATATCTTTATTTTAGTAAACTGTTATATTTTGAGGATTATATCCACAATTAATCGGCTCTTCCTCTGGAGTATTTTCTTATTCAAGGATGGCCGACGTATAACGCATGCGCCAAGAGAATCTCATTGAATGGTCAGAAATGGTGCCAGCTGCACCTTTCCCTCTACGTTTGGCGCTCGTTTGATCCTGCCACGACAAGCAACGCAACTTTTTTCTCTGCTAATTTACATTTCACTCTCCTATGTCTCTGATTTCTGTTCAGTTCATTCTGTGTAAACTTTGGAGGTCGTGTCTTACGTTTTTAAAAGTTAAGTTTGTTTTTATTTTATTTTATTTGTTCAGTTTTTATTTTGCCACCAATCACTGCGTAGAAGAAAATGAGCAAAAAGACAAAGAGCCGGAATGTTGGTAAGCGTAAATTGAAGGACCAGTGGGAGACAGTGGCATGTTATTTATAGAATTCTGCAGCATTTTGCTTGTGAAAACAATTTCCCTCGTAATAGAAGGGCATGATCTTAATGGAGATCAGAAAATATATCAGGTTAAAATAGGAGGAAAATTGAACCTAGGTTTATGTCCTGAGTTACGGAAAGAATAAAGATTAAGGTAAAGGAAGAAATCTAAAAACGACAAAACTTATTTGTGGAAAAATGTTGTTAAAGTTTGATGATAAAAGAATCATCCTGTGAAATTGCTTTCGTTTTGGCCAAAAGCCGGAAACTTTTCTTTTAGAGAGAAGAAATTGTTCGGCCTTGTCTCCACGAAGCCTTCAGATATCGTGACGATAAAAATATCGAAATAAAAGTGAAGGAAATTGTTCTGTCAAAGTAAACACTTTCGCGATGCACAAAAGAAATATCTCATGGCGGTGCCCCAGCATGGCCACAGCTCGTGAGCTGAAACTAGATGAAATAAAGAAAATAAAACAAATGATGTGTCTTAACAAATGAATGGCTTTTTACATGTTTATTCTTAACTTTTTTTTTTAGCTTTGGAGACATATCTACCGCCATATTTGATGTAGCCCAGTTAAACATTTTATAAATAGAATTCATGAAAGTTTTAGCGACATTGTTACTCATCGGTCATTTCACAGGAAAATTCAGAGGGTTGCAGAAAGTAAATTTGGGCTTGGAAAACCTGTGAATAATTTCTTTAAATTCTTTAGCATTTATGGTGACGTCAGTTAGTCACCGGCTGACACTCGCTGACGCTA
>NW_021827505.1:0-2500 GCF_006345805.1 Octopus sinensis | reverse complement strand
GTGAATGGTTCGTTATTTGGCACAGCCATTCCATACTATATTTCACCAAAATACCTGGTGTTGGTATACAAATGCGGACAAAAGTAGATACACTCGCATAGTATCATAGAATTGGCATCGTCAAAAAAATTAGAGAAACGGTAAGAACATTCCATTCCTATGAAGATTCTGTATGCCTACTGTAGCCCCACCCCCGTGTAAAGAAATACAATATGCATATGTATGTGTCTATGCTATGTGTGTGTGCGTGCGTGTGTGAGCGTGTGTGTTTATTCCTTTCTACTCTAGGCTCAAGGCCCGAATGTTTTGGGGAGGAGGCCAGTCGATTAGATTGACCCCAGTGTACAACTGGTACTTAATTTATCGACTCCGAAAGGATAGAAAGGCAAAGTCGACCTCGGCGGAATTTAAACTCAGAACGTAAAGACAGACGAAATACCTATTTCTTTACTATCCGCAAGGGGCTAAAACAGAGAGGACAAACAAGGACAGACAAAAACATTACATTGACCCCAGTGCGTAACTGGTACTTATTTAATCG
The DNA here is from genome assembly GCF_006345805.1 of Octopus sinensis. NCBI lineage: Eukaryota > Metazoa > Mollusca > Cephalopoda > Octopoda > Octopodidae > Octopus > Octopus sinensis. The sequence continues at coordinate 1,959 of NW_021827505.1, read as the reverse complement.
ACTTCGAAAGGATGAAAGGCAAGGTCGACCTCGGCGGAATTTGAACTCAGAATGTAGCGGCAGACGAAATACCTATTCTTTATTACCCACAAGGGGCTAAACACAGAGCGGACAAACAAGGACAGACATAGGTATTAAGTCGATTACATCGACCCCAGTGCGTAACTGGTACTTAATTTATCGACCCCGAAAGGATGAAAGGCAAAGTCGACCTCGGTGGAATTTGAACTCACAACGTAACGTAGACGAAATACCGCTAAGCATTTCGCTCAGCCTGCTACCGTTTCTGCCAGCTGGCCACGTTGTGTGTGTGTAAGTGTGTGTGTGTGTGTGTGTGTGTGTGTGTGTGTGTGTGCGTATGTGTGTGTGTGTGTTTGTGTGTGTGTATTTATTGTTAAGTCAGAGGGAAAGCCACAATAAACGACCCTATACAAGACTTCCAAGAGTGAGTGGTATCGAGGGAGGAATTTATCCTCAAATCAAGAACCTGGCCAGGATGACAGCAACACAGTACCAAAGATGCTGGGTGCTCTTACGAAAGTAGGAGGCGGATTTTGTCTTACCACCCAAGGCTGGATTCGAACTCAGAAAGCTAAGAATTGGAACAAATTGGGCAAAACAATATCTATGAGCTTCTTACAATTCTGCCACTCCAACACCATATTCATAGGAAGAGACATTCTATCCAAGACTATAATGAGTTAACTAATTAGGTGACTGTCTATCTTCCTAAATATCCAGTTTTCTCCCTGTCACCCCGTCTCTGTCTCTGTCTCTCATTCTTTCCATCTCTCTTACTTTCTCTATCTCCCTGTGACTGTGTATACATACATACATAAATACATATATATATATATATATATTTATTGAGGGGGAGTGAAACACACAGCAATCTATATACATGTATATATATTATATTAATATAATATATATATATATATATATATATATATATAAATATATGTATATGTATGTATATATGTACATATACACACATATATACATATATATATAGAGAGAGAGGGATATAGATATAGATATACACAACTATCTATATAGATATATATGTTTATATATGTGTGTGTGTAAATATACATACATACATATACATATATATATATATATATATATATATATACATACGTAAATATATATGTATATGTTATAGCCGCATACTGATATCGATGCATAGATACACACACTCACACACACACACACTCGTATGAGTGGTGTATATACTTGCCTGTCCGTAGATAGTTAGACAGGAATAAAGGTTAATGCTTAAAGAGTGGATAGAGCTGAGTGTTCGCCCCTGCCCCCCCCCCCCACCTCATTCCGATCACAGTTCTTAAACAATGCAGCAGAAAGTTGAAATTACATACGGCTCAATAAATTGAACTGTAACCTCTACTGACAGGTTTCGATTAAGAAATTTTGATATTTAAGAAGAGAGAGTGGAAGAGAGGGAGAGAGAAAGAGAGAGAGGGAGAGAGAAAGAGAGAGAGAGGGAGAGAGAAAGAGAGAGAGGGAGAGAGAAAGAGAGAGAAGGAGAGAGAGAGAGGCAGAGTGAAAGGAAGAAAGAGAGAGACTGTGGGGAAGTGAGGATGAGGAAGAGAATGTGTGTGTGTGTGTGTGAATGTAAATGAGGGAAGCTGAGGGGGTTAATGAGAGAGAGAGAAATTCTAGAAAGGAAGAGTAAATTATAGACGTACAGACATTCAGAAATGGATGTGTGTGAGTGTGTATGTGTGTGTGTGTGTATGCGTGTGTGTGTGTGTGTGTGTGCGTGTGTGTGTTTGTGTGTGTGCATAGGTAAATACATGTATATGACAGTTCGGGTACGTGTAAGTATATGTACACAGACACATATTGTATATATATATATATATATATATAGGGAGAATTCACGAAAAACAAAAGACGAAGACAGGTGGTGTAGAAAACAAACAGATCTATTGT